>NC_085085.1:12534484-12726984 GCF_963422355.1 Corticium candelabrum
TGAGGGAGTCTGTTAATTAGGGCACAGAAGACAGGCAAACACAGGGTATGATACAATAGCCTGGTTCACAATATTGACACTGATGCTGACGCTGGAATATAAACAATTCTATGTCAGCGTCAGCGTCAACATCAAAGGATGCCGCCAGCATCAAGGCGGTGTCTTTCATGTTGATGCTCAGCTGTGCATCAGCGTCAATATTGTGAATCAGGTTTATCTTTCATAGCAGGTTGGATGACTGTGTCCTTGGCTACTTGCTGTTCCTACCAGTGGTGATCTTGAATGATACCATTGTGGCACATTTAGGCAATGATATGAAAATTTAACTTTTGCTTAGATCCCCACCCCTTACAGTTTGGCCGCTAAATATTTCAAAAAATCCTAGTGACTTTACTGTATTTGTCATCTCTTATTCAAGCACTGGTGTGCATCAACTGCATGTGAGTGACTACATGATTTGTTGTAAGGTGAAACTATTGGTTGACTCCGAGACTGAAGCATTTGAATTGCCGGAGTTTGATGATATTTATCGCTCAGACTCCGAAGATGTGGGTTTGTGTCAAATGCTGATAATCTCACTGATATGAGAGGAATGTATGGTTGTAGGACGAAGGTAGGTCTGACCTGGAGGAAGAGGAAGAGGAAGAGGAAGAAGAAAAGGAACACGAGTCTGAAACAGAACCAGCAGCTAAGCGACCCCACAGAAAAGAGGCATGTTGTTTGTGAAAATTGTGCGTGTGTATGTGTGTGTGTGTGTGTGTGTGTGTGTGTGTGTGTGTGTGTGTGTGTGTGTGTGTGTGTGTGTGTGTGTGTGTGTATTGTGTGTCCATGTGGAATTACAATTTCAATAATATTGCATGCTGCAGCTTTGCTTGCTGTCATAGTCTCAGCACATGTACGGTCAGATGTTTGAGAGATGCATACTATACTGTATACTTTCATTAGACTCGATATCAACGTCAGAGGAGAAGGAGATTATGGCTACGAAGACGGTTTGTCAATCGACATTACGACGTTTTCATGACATTGTGACATATCGATTTGTCAATGCAGAGATGAGATCAAACACAAGTATTACTACTACGCTCACAAAGGAACGGCAGTAAGGATTTCTACTTATACGATGATCCTCATTGTGACTTTCTGATTTTATTGCCCATTTCTAGTCTGCACTGCTGATGTTTGACTTGGGTTGGAAATTATCAAAAGACAACGTGGACTTGCTGTGGTAATTAACACACAAGAACGAAGTCTATTATTGTCTCTTGGTGTTGTTTTAACTTAATTTGTGTTGGTTGTAGGTACGGCATTGTAGGGCTAGCAGATCAATATGTAAATTGTCTTATTGACCGGTAAGCAGTTGATTGGTTTAGTGGTGTGCAACAACAACAATAATAGGTAGGGTTTACTTCTGGTGCTTACAAGGGACTTTACGAGCACATGCGCACGTAGCTCTGAAGCGAGTAGAACATACCTTCATTTACTAATAATAAATAAATGTGTAATATGTATTTCAATATATTATACTATGTATGTACATATCTAAGCATATCAACTACAGTAGACCCTTGCTTATCCAACCCCTTTGGGCAATCCACAGAGAAATAGGGTTGGATAAGTGAAGAGAATGGATAATTGAAGGGCCGGAGTTTCAACTGTACTTCGGAGTTCCATTCCACTTTTTGAGTCCCAGTATGTATGTGATATGAACTTTGAAACATGTACGATATGCTAGGGATAGAATGATTGCACACGAAGACGTATTACGTGTACTATATGCAAACTACAATCACCAAACTGAACCTCTGTATCTTTCGCCATTGCTGCACGTTGTCACTGCGCTTGCACGCAAACGGGCTTGTGACGTCATTTCTGCTTTGCACACACAGTCGGATAATTGAGGGTCTACTGTACTAACAGATGTTATAGTCTAACAAAACTAAAACAATTCAACGTTTAGTTGTTTGCCACATAATAATAATTTGCATCTCTCATCTTCTCGTGCACAGGCGGTGCCAGTCCTTGACAAGCAAATGTCTAAAGAGGCTGGCTTCTCTAATCTCTGAAAAGCATGATACAGCATGGTCATGTCTTGGATACGATGTCATCTAGCTTTCTCCCTTCTGCATTCTTCAATCAATAATCATATGCCTGAGAGGATGCAGAACAAGAAAACGTAACTTTGACGTGACTGGGAGTCTTCTCTTGGCTGTGGCTGAGAGTAGACTGTCCAATGTTTGAAGTGTTTTTGTTGTTTGTTGTGAGAACTGTCGTCAGTTAGTTCATATAGTTTATTGTATTGTACTCAACAACTTATGTTAGTGGCCGTCCGTAATTTTCGTATTTTTTTTATAAATCCGGATTTGGGACGAAAGGGGTGGGTGGGTAGGCCCTAAATCCGAATTCTTAAAATATGAAATTCAATGGATGTTATCATATCCTTGTCTTGTCTCTTTCAGACTACTTTTAGTTGCTACTAGTAGAATGCAGTCCAGGAGACTTGAACACTATATGTTGCAATGTTCACACCAGCAATTTGATTAGAACTCAATCAAACAATTAGCTGTTCTCACATTGTGCCATCATGTCGCAGCTGACTCTGTTTAAAATATTTAAAAATGGCATGTCAAGTCATTATTTTAGGGACGGAATTTGCGGTGGGTGGGTGAGTCAACAGCAATTTGTCCAAATCTGTACTTATAAAATATACGAAAATTACGGACGGCCCCTTAGCTTCTGTCTTTGCAATACTGTATGTATATACTTGACGATGATTAGGCAAATGTGACATCACCAGTTGCAAAAAATAAGTTAAAACACGACACTGAGCTACTATTGTGTACATTACGATGACACAAGTGGTGCGAGTTGATCTCGCTCATGACATCATCTAGAACTACTAGTTGTCTCGCGAAGCTCGACCTTAATCCCTGTCCTCATTCACAGTTACTGTTCTATGATGTTCAAGAAATCTGTTAGCAATTTCAGTGTTCATCATTGACAGGGTTGCAGGTGGTCGTCAATTTTGGAGCCAAATTTGAGTGTTGCTATGCACTAATGTCAGCTCGGGTCATAACTGGCATAGTACATACACGTGCTGTTATGGTACCCTCCGCCATCAAATTCCGTGTAGCCTTGTACGACCCAGAGCCAAGACTCTGACATGGCATTGACAGGGACCGGACTCCAGCACAGAGACACATTAAATTTTTAGTTTCACTGTTAGCTTGGAGCCTTCTGGAGCCAAAGGATCCGTGTCTGGAGCCAAGTTTGGCTCCATTGCCCCGGTAACAACATTCCTGCGTCAATCGCTACACCTGTTACTTGTCCTTGGGCTACAATGTACCCATGTGTTGGTTGTCCAGGAAAATGTTAGGTTGCCCGTCATAAACATGCAGAAACTGATTCATAAAGAAGACCCCCAAAAATTTTGATATTAAGAATTTATATTTAATTGTATCAATAATTACATTTAAATATGTTGCTGCCATTAATTTTAATAGGAAAAGCACTTAGACAACTGATTTTGGAATATAGACTAAGAATTTTAGACGAACTGAAATTCTTGAATGTAGTAGTAGTTGTTAATTGTAATGCAAGAAATTGTTACTGCATGACATTAGACCAGTATTGCAATTGATACTGAGAACAGCAGACATTATTATAGCTACAACTAGTCACGCCTTTCACTCTTGCCGATCAACACTAGACCGTTGGGAAAGAACAGTGCACACTTTGTCGACAACAGAAACTGTTAGATCTTAACAAAGAACAGCTATGTTGCTCGAACAGTGTGTAGTTGTTTTGGGCTACCTGCAAATGCATGTTTGGTTGCCCATCCAATATTTGTGGTTGTCCGGATTTGACGAACACTGAATTTGTTGATGCTGTGGCTTAGCATTTGACTTTGCAATGGCACTTTGAGCAACTGCAATAAAGGTGGCTGTGACACACTACTTTCTTAGTTTACATGGATTCAGTGAATTGCTATTTGTTTTTGCCACCACTTAATGAATGAATGAGTGAGCAAATTAATTAAATAAGTAGCTACAATTGCAATATTACATGATGTGTCTATTTCTTTTCGTACAGAGAGAAGTATGTCACAGATTTAGGAAACGCTCACAACCACGTGTTGAGATTATGCAGAAAGTTGGTTTTTAATTGTTTCAACTTGTTTTTGCATTAAATTGGGTTTTTTCGTTTAGCGACACGGAAGGCGCTGCGGCTTCGGTTAACTCAAGGAAAATTGTATTTGACAACGAGTAAGGAACGTATATCAGTTATTTGTATATTTATAGCACACATAGCACAGCAGAGCGAAGTTGTGTGTGTGTGTGTGTGTGTGTGTGTGTGTGTGTGTGTGCGCGCGCACGCGCGATAGCTCAGTTGGTTAGAGAGTCATCTTATGGAGTGTTTACATCCGGGACCTTAAAGGGTTGCAAGTTTAAGTCACAGTGATGGCGAGCTATGGCATAATTTCCTTAAGCAAGAAACTAACACACATTTGCTTCTCTCGACTCAGGAGTATAAATGAGTACCTGGTCATTGACTGGGGTCCTAAGCGGTCATCAGCTGTGACATAACATCAGCCACTGGGGTCCTGGTGAGACTTTGGGAGCTCACACCACAGTTGGCTTCACAAGTCGGTGCTCCTGCGAGTGCCTGGCCCGGCTTCAGGAGTTTGCTAGAGCAGGCCCAGAGTTCCCTGAGTAGCGCACAGGGCCCAGCTTAACAGCTGGGGGCATGACCTCTGAGAGGCAGCTCCTGACAGTTAGGATTTAGATGTGTGTGTGTGTGTGTGTGTGTGTGTGTGTGTGTGTGTGTGTGTGTGTGTGTGTGCGTGTGCGTGTGTGTGTGTGTGTGTGTGTGTGTGTGTGTGTGTGTAAACACGATATCTATTGAACAACTCAACATATCAATAGGAAATTTTGAGAATATGAAGATCTTGCCAAAATCTCAGACGAGTTTGAAAATGGTCACTCCCTATCATCAGACCCCCTGAAAAACAACTTTATTTTGGTGGTTTGCTAAGAAATTTACGGAAAGCATATTGGAGGATTTTATTTTGGCGGTTGGACATCGTTGTTGGATAATTGATATATGTACGATATTCCACACCCACTAGTTACGGTAAGTGTCTGCATTGTGGAAAAATTTGCGATTGACAGCTGCGTTCGTGGCCATGACATTTCCTGAACTACCCTACTGCTCCTAATGTTTTTCAAGACTAATTCTTTTCGAGACTCCAAGAATGGTTTACAATTTTTTACGAATCATAATTTTTTTGAGGTCTTGATGTGCAATATTAGTCATTTTTTATTTAATTTTTTGTTTATTTATTCTTTCAAACTGATTCAATTATCTAAACATTTCTAGTTGGCATCTTAAGCTGCACACTTTCATCTAGCAGCCATTTTTGACAATGTTTCATGCACACGCGCAAAACCGAAAGCCCAGGCAAAACTTTCGAGACTAAAATATTATTTTTTCTGTTATTCTATTATTTTTCAAAGGCAACATTTTTGAAAAGATTGTTACTCGAAAAACATTAGGAGCAGTAGGGTACTTACTGGTCTCCAACTATTCTATTGATGAAGAATTGCTATGTCAGTGCAAAGAATGTATGCCACATGACTCCTTCTGCTTCATTGATAGCTTTGGTATCACAGCCTCATTCTCATGTTTAACCTCCCTGCTAGACAGGGTAGGCACAACAGACGGCAATCAGGGGTTACCATCTCGTGGCCTCATCCACGTGACGTAGCGCCTCATGTCTGATCCACATGAGTGATGACGTCAGCATATCCTGGTGGCCAAAGTAATGGGGGACTTTATATTGGCACACGCTGAAAAATCCGCCAAAATAAATTCCTGCCAATATTTTATCTTTTATGGTAAGTAAGGTTTTAGTGTCATAGCAAGGACCTTAGGTTGTTCGGTGTGATTGGTTGTCGAACTTAGACTTAATCAGCTGTCTTGTAGGTTGTGTTTGACACTGTATCGACATTGGACACTGTACGACAGCCTCTATCACTCCGAGTACACGTCGTGTAGATTCAGAGTCTGGACGGTGAGAGGACAGAAACGGCTGCAAGAGTTTCTAGCAGATATTGGGTTAGTACTGTACCACATATTCACAAGAAATTGACAATAAAATAGAATTGTAGAGCAGGTAGGTGACAGACATTAGTTTATCACTTACAGGCAGACAGATATGTCAGATAATGGGCTGTAGCTCAGATGGTATGGTCAGTGGTTTATAAAATTTGATATGCTGGTAAAATTCATTGTAGTCGTTGCAGCTTGGCGTCATTCAGCAAGACACCTTAATTAATTAACCCTATACAGTACAACCTCGATTGTCAGGACTTTTCGGCTCCTTGAGTCTCAGTCATACATTGACAGTCAAGTACATAATGAACAAATGTTTAATTAATTAATATGCAGCAACATTGTGTCAACACAACTCAACATGTTTACACTCATTTAGCAATTAGATGTGAAGTCCTCTTTGGTTCCAATTTTGGAGTATAGGCTCACAGTTTTCCATGTTGGAATGACGTCAAGTGGGAAACACAGGAAAGACATGTGCTTTTCGGGCGGAAATAAACTTGTCTGGATTATCGAAATGTCTGGATAACCAGGACTGTACAGTACAACCTAATGTGATAACAATCAGGGTTCTAGCCAGGATTTTTGGAAGGCGTAGTGGTATGGGCGTGACACATAAGTCTGGTATGTGAGCATGGCATGTACGTGTCTGCAAATTTCCGGAAAAAAATTAAACAAATTACCGCTGGTTTGGGGTGGTTTTGGATGCCTACTTTACCACACTCTAGGAATCTGTCATTACTAGCTATTATGAGGCAAAAAATCCAATGACAATACAATGGCCTTAGCATGCCTGGCTAGAACCCTGAGAATAGAAAAGAGAAAGAACATTTCAACAAGAAAAAATTATAGAGGTTCAACTGTGCTTTGCCCAATAGGGTGTGTAGATAGGGCTCACAAACACGAGCACGCTAAGTAATGTCTGTACCTATGTATGGATGCCCCGGATACATCAGGGCAGCGTCCAGAGTACGTTGTGCTCTGTTGCTGTTTGTCTTCGTCCGGTCTCCTCTAACTCTAACCACCTATTGGATGCCCAGATATGATCAGTGAGGAGCTAGGCACACATAAGGGGACCAGTCTTGATCGTGAGTCCGGGACGTCGGTTTGATGGCGTCACTCACATCAAACCTCTTCTGGACAACTGCAGAGGACTTGCTTTCCTCTCAGTTGCTATCTCATTTTGCACATAGAACAATGGTGATGGTTTGGAGATCTAAGCAATAATTTTTGATTGACATTGGTGGTATGCGATATTGAGCATTGGATGGTTGAATTTTTTGCAATGGCTGATGAAGACAGGAGCATGGATGGCTGGTGTAGAAGAGAAGATGGATGTATGGATAGTGAAGGTGAGAGCATGGATGACTGACGAGGACGGCAACGTGGCAGGAGAAGAGACAGGAGGGAACTGTAGTTTATTATGAATGTTACATCTATTGCTTTTGAACTTTGGTGGACTTTTTTACCTTTGTTCCCCAGTATACGGGTGGCGTGGTCGATGATGCGGCAGCTCCTGATGTGGGGCCATGTGACCAGATACCTGGTAGCTGTATGCAGTAGTAGTAGTAGTAGTAGTAGTAGTAGTAGTAGTCCCGGATGTAGACCTGTCATGGCGGCGCGCATCATTCGGTAACATTTTGCCAGTTCATTTCAGTTTACGTTCGTTCCTAGGTTTGAGGATTACTTCGTTAGTTTGTTTTTGGTTTCACCACGATCCACAACGATTCTATAGTGTGGGGGACAGAAAATCTCTTTCAACGGTCAACCGAGATTTGAATTTCAAAAGTCTCCTGTTCTGTTCAGCCTCGTCACTGTCTACTCCTTAACATATTGGTCTGAGATTTAAATTGTAACTTCTACTCCTAAGTGTTCAACTGTCCAGCGATCTCTCGGTGATGTCTAAATGCTGCTTATGCAACAGCAGCGGCCGCTGTATGAACTGTCGCTGTGCCAAGTTGGGCCAATTCTGTAGAAATTGCAATCCACTCAACCACAACCGCTGCCAAAACTGGGAAGCAAGAGGGAAATATCAACTACAACGTCCTAAAACTGCTGGTACCACTTCTAGCAAGATATCCCCGACGAAGCCGTGCATGTCAAGTGATGATCATCAGGCGCCTACAATCATGGACTCGCCAGTGAATCAGCATTCAGGTCATGATAAGCCACTGTCTTACGCTTCGGTTGTTGCTCGGTCTAGTTCTCCAGGAGGTAAAGCACTCTCTTCATCCAGTCTAGAATCTAGTGTCCTTACTGCTGCAACAAGAATGCTTTATTCCGATGCCGTCCAGCTGCACCCACCTTGTTCTTCGTTGTCGCAAAGGCAACTGCCTTGTTCTAAGTTATCGCAAAAGCAGACACTTGAACAGTCCAGGGTCCATCCTAAATTGCAACAGCAGACAAGTTCACCAGTCGCTCACATTGTCGATATGATATCTAACACCCAGGAAGATGAAGACATTCATGACTTAAATCAAACAGCTTCTCCTTCCCTAGAGTTACATGAACGCCTTCCTTACAGAGTGATGGCATCACCAAATTTCAGTTGGGGTTCACTGAATGGTGTTGAAGTGATGAGTCAAATAGAACAGGCTTACCAAGAAGTTGTTCATTGGAGAAGGAATTTATTTCAAGTACCATACGGTTCTACTGGTAAAATGTTCGCCTCCGAACTTGCCAGATTGTTTCATGCGTATGCAAGTGCATCTGCTCTTGAGTGTGTCTCATTGACTGCTGCTATGGTGATGCCCCATCTTCTGCTACAGAAGCCACACAAGCGGTCCAGAGGTCCTGATCATGTCTCTTGTCTGACCCGTCGCTTAGAAGCCTGGAAGGCGGGTGATATCAAGGCTCTGTTGTATGAAGCCAAGACGATCCAACAACATCTAACTTATAGTAGGTCTTCTAACAAGGCAACCAAAATCGACGATCTTCCTCACGTTTTCGCTGGTCATTTGAAGAAAGGAAATCTGAATGCTGCTATGCGTTTACTGTCTGATGAAGGTGCTAATGGTCTTTTACACCTGGATGACTACCTGACAAATTCAAGTCAAAAAACCGTGAGAGATGTACTCAAAGAAAAACATCCAAATGCTTCTTCCCTCGATCCTGACTATGTTGTGAATTCTAAAGAGAACGCTTCTCCAGTCCATCCTGTCTTGTTTGATTCTCTTGATGGACAACTGATCAGGAATACAGCAATGCGATGTTCTGGTGCAGCTGGTCCTTCTGGCCTTGACTCGACTCAATGGAAACGCCTCTGTACGGGATTTCACACTTCCTCCAAAGATCTCTGTAATGCTCTAGCTGCTGTTGCTCGTCGAATTTCAACAGAGATAGTAGATCCTGACGGTATCTCAGCTCTAGTGGCTTGTCGTCTTGTACCTCTGAACAAAAATCCTGGGGTGAGACCAATTGGTGTGTGTGAGACAGTTAGAAGAATTATTGGAAAGGCGGTTCTTTCTGTGGTCAAGTCTGACGTGCTCTCGGCAACCGGAACCTTGCAGCTTTGTGCAGGACAGATTGCTGGGTGTGAGGCTGCAATACATGCCATGCAGTCATTGTTTGAAGATGACAATACGGAAGCCATACTACTTGTAGATGCAACAAATGCCTTTAATAGCTTGAACCGTCAATTGGCTCTAAAGAACATCTCAAGCACTTGTCCAGCAATTCATACCGTATTGCTCAACACATATCAACAGCCTTCACCCCTATTCGTTGGTGGGGAAGTCTTATTGTCGCGTGAGGGAACCACACAGGGAGATCCTCTCGCGATGGCAATGTACGCCTTGGCCACAGTACCTCTGCTGAAAAAAGTACAAACAGAAGGCAGCACCCAAGTCTGGTATGCCGATGATGCTGCAGCCGGAGGAAAGATACAAGCAGTCAAACAATGGTGGGAGAAACTCTCCATACATGGAGAAAAATTTGGATACTTTCCAAATGCCAAGAAATCCTGGTTGATCGTCAAACCGAATTGCCTTGAAGAAGCCAAACGTGTGTTCTCAAAAACGGCTGTGAACATCACCTCTGAAGGTCGAAAGTATTTAGGAGCTGCACTGGGAACTGAAAATTTCTGTAACGGCTATCTCAGTGATGCAATCTTAGACTGGACACGTCAGATTGACAAATTGGCTTCCATTGCCCAAAGTCAGCCACAAGCAGCTCATTCCGCATTAAGTCACGGTCTTCTGGGCAGGTGGATTTTTACTGCGAGAACAAATCAGAATTTCAAAACTTTTGCTGGGCTTTTAGAATCATCAATACAATCTCAACTGATTCCTGCTATAACTGGTCGTTCGGCCCCTGGAGAACTGGAAAGAAAACTCTTCTCCTTACCAGCCAGACTTGGTGGTCTGGGAATCACAGATCCAACTTCATTGTCTTCTGAATACTTAAACTCTCGAAAGATGACTGCACCGCTTGTTGACTTCATTTTGAATCAGGAGATCACTCTAGGAGATGCCCCAGATCAACAGGATTCTCTCAAAAAGCAAATTCGCAAGCACAAAGGGCTAGAAATCAAAACTCTTGCTGATAATGTTCGAGATAACCTCTCACACCAACATAAAAGAATGTTCGAGTTAGCAAATGAAAAGGGGGCATCAAACTGGCTCACAGTGCTGCCATTGGAGGATCACGGCTTCTCATTACATAAGTCTGCATTCAGAGATGCTCTATGCCTCAGATATGGATGGGTCCCCCCTCATATGAGTGAATCTTGCCCTTGCGGTGGAAAAATGTCAGTGGAGCATGCTATGTCCTGCCCCACGGGAGGCTTTCCAACTATACGCCATAATGAAATCCGAGATATGTTTTCTCATCTGTTGTCTGATGTCTGTCATGATGTGGAAACGGAGCCCACGTTGCAATCACTAAGTGGAGAGACGTTCTCTTTACGTTCAAGCAGTCGAGATGATGATGCAAGATTAGACATTTCGGCAAGAGGTTTTTGGGGAGGAAGATTTGAGAAGACATATTTTGATGTCCGGGTGTTTAACCCCAATGCCACCTCGTACACATGTTTTGAAGTTGCATCATGCTATAGAAGACAGGAACAAGAGAAGAAAAGGAAATATGAAGAAAGACTGAGAAAAGTAGAAAATGCTTCCTTTACACCTATTATCCTTTCTTGCACTGGTGGCATGAGCAAGCTTACAACGTCATTTACCAAAAAGCTGGCCTCAATGATATCTGAGAAAAAGGACACTCCATACGGTAGCGTGATCAACTGGCTAAGATGTCGACTCGGGTTCGCACTCCTAAGAGCTTCCATAATGTGCATCAGGGGCAGCAGGTGCAAACGCTACGTCAGGCCGGAAAACAATATTCTCCTGGCTACGTCTGAGGGGCACCTGGCCTCCTCAGCTTAGTGACTTTACTGTACATGACATAGTAGTAGTAAAAGTTGTACTATTGTATATGACAGTAATTGTTTAGTAGTAGTAATAGTTTATTGCCATTCGCTGTAGGTTGCCGTTTGTGTATACGTAGTCTGCTATTGTTTCAAATACACCATATCTTCTCAGTAGTAGTAGTAGTAGTAGTAGTAGTAGTAGTAGTAGTAGTCGTGTGTGTGTGTGTGTGTGTGCGTGCGTGTTTGTGTGCTCGCGTTGTGTGTGTGTGTGTGTGTGTGTGTGTGTGTGTGTGTGTGTGTGTATGTGTGGCGTCTGTGGCTCAATTGGTTAGAGAGTGCATTTGGAGAATGGAAACATCCACTACATTTGGGTCAAGAGTTCAAGTACAGGATGGGTACAGACATAATTCCGTTAGGCATAGGCAAGGAACGCACATGCAATTGCCTCTCTCTATTGAGTGCCGTTTCTGTCAAAACAAGTACAGCAAGTGCATAGTGACTGATGGTTCTAGAGTTACATCACAGCAAGTGACTGTTAACCTGGACTCTGGATGCTCTTGTAACCCCCCAAAATGTATGTACTTACCTATCTATGTATGGGACCAACACATGCAATAAATTCAATAACATTTTAAAGTGACAAGTGGTGAACGATAAATGTGTAGGCATACAATAACTTTTTTTTCTTCTCTTTCAGCGTTCCCTTGAGTCAATGTAAGCAGAAGTTTAGCTGCATGGATGTCGAAATGAAAACTAACGTGAAGGAGTGGATCACAAAGTTGGCAGAGAAATATGGGTGAGTCAACGATCTTGTTGGAAAGTATTAAGTCACTTGGTAACTGTAGTTTCCACAGACTTGATAAGATCATGGTTGGAACATTCTACACTCAGTTTGGATATTGCAATAAGGTGAAGTCCAAGTCACTAAGGGGTCTTCCGTAATTTTCGATATTTTCTCAGCATGCATACACATCATACACTCTTCTGGATACCCCTCCCATCCTCAGAGTGTACGTAAAAATGTTGGTCATGCAGGGACGTAGGAAGGAAAGATGACCGGTCTGGCCTAATGTGTGCTAAAGGGCGGGGTGATGTAACGCACTTTATTAGGTAGGCGTACACAGTAATGCCATGAGTAGAAATATATTACTTATTTAATTGGCTATAACCTTAAAACGGAAGTTGGTGCCATTAAGCGTTTGGCTAAAGTGCATTTTTGAAAACCGGCCCGGCTATGGCCAGACTGGTCTGACTGGGCATTACGACCAGAGTGAATATAACTGGTCAGTCATCAGTCGTTGACCTACATGAAGGTCAAGGCATAATAGCTGTTGCATGGATGGTAGGGAATCAATGAGATATCCAAACGTCTAGACGACAACTGATGGAAGCAGTAGGCAAGATCTATTAATTAATAATTTATAGAGTTGATGATCTCCAGATGTGTGAGTGCAATGATAAATTAACAATACTGTAATACTGTAACAGTTTATATTTTGATAGCAAATAACCACAGTAGTGAATAGGATGTAACAAATAAAGAAATTGAACTAAATGTTGATGTCAATAATTGCAAGAAATTTTGTGTTAAAAATCAAATAAGAATGAATGCCTAAAATTTAAAATGTCAGGTCAACCTAGAGCACGATGTTCGACCAAAATTTTGCCTTATATTCCACTCTGTATGCTCATGTCATATGTGACTATTTGTAATGTAAAAACATATGGTCTCTCTTTGACAGGACTGTCAGTACCACAGAGTACCTACTGTCCCATGCCGTGTGCGGTTTAATTAAACAAGTGTGATGGACAGCTAGTGCATGTTACAATGCTTCATAACACATGCAATAGATAGTTATCAATTACAGGCACAGCACATCTTGGTGTAAATGCGACATCCTGACTTCAGTATTACTTTCTGTTTACTTCTGGACCAAAGGAGGTCATCGACATTTATATCTTGCCCTAAACGCGTACAACAACTTCTATCCTGCTGCAGCATATGCTGTGTACACTTGAGAAAATGTCTACAATAATTATGAATGCTCCCTAAGTGAAATACACACACACACACACACACACACACACACACACACACACACACACACACACACACACACACACACACACACACACACACACACACACACACACACATGCACACACACACACACACACACACACACTTTGCTAACGCGTTTGTCAACGTAGGTGTGTGCAGAAGATATGGCTCATTGTCTTTCAGCACTGTTGCACAGTCCGGTCAGTTAGCCTCATCAGTTCACAACTTATTCAACTTGCCATTGTTCTGCTGACTTCCTTCTAGGACAGAGGCCAGTCTGTCACTGACAATTTTCACGGGGCTCTTGACGCCCTAACGAGGTAACACAACGTTGTCGATGTTTCATAGTCAAGCTATCTCAGTTTCTCATGTGTTTCTCAGAACAAACACAGATCTACTTCAGAAAGGTCTGCGATTGGCTCAGGACCAGCAAGTTGCAGTCTCTCGTCAAGTAAAGTCTTTCATTGATATGCGTCAACCGATAAACGCCGGCCAATTTATTTATGCTCACGTGGATATGGTTAGACAGGCAGTAGAGTCGTCTGTCGTTTTGTTTCATATCGAGTGTGTGCTAGAGCATGCCTTACGTGAAGTATTTCATGACGTCAAGCAGCCTGTTTCAGCTCGCAAGATTTCTCATGAATGCGTGGAACTTGACCGTACGTTCACTATTCTGTTGCTCAGGTGCTTGATCATGCAGCTGATTCTTGTGGGTGTTTTCTAGACCAAGAAAGCAAAGGAGCTTTCGTTTGTTCTGTCTGTTCCATTGGATTCCGACCAAGGTAATGGAAAATGTAATCCAGTGGAGCGAATTTGTTTGATTGTCAGCATTTCTTGTCTTCAGGCACTTGTCTTATTGTTGGAATACCATCTGTAATGGAAGAGCAGCACAGAAGGTAAAATTATTGAATTGGTAGTGTGCATTGTTGTTTGCAGTGTTTTCAATGTAAGTGATGTATAATAATCACAAGGCCAATCGTTCAATTATTGGTACTAGCATGATGTGTTGTCAAACTAGTTGTGGTGTGTGTGTGTGTGTGTGTGTGTGTGTGTGTGTGTGTGTGTGTGTGTGTGTGCATGCTTTGCTATTAATTTTTGTTTTAGCATTGATACATATACTGCACAATATAAAGAGGGATAGAAACGCGATCGAATGATACAATAGGATGTGCCTGATGCAATGAACAATGTCATTATACGTATACGTTCTACTATAGAGAATTCTTGCATCTATGAATCAATGTCATACACTGGTCTAGGTTCTGAAGTCTTGGTTGTGTTAGTTGATGTAAGGCAGCCTGGCTCTTCTCCTTCTGCTTGATAATATTTGTTTGGAAAGCTCATGTTGTGTTACAATAGTTTTGAAATGATTTTGTGATTAGCTTTTTGGGTCGAGCATTTGAGCATGCTGCAGCCAGGAGTCACGTTAGGGCTAAAAAAGACAGCTTTGATGCTGCAGGTATCAATGTGCTACTGTCTGGTTTTTTTTCGTGTGCTTAATGTCCATGTGCTGTGTTTTTCTGTAGTTATTGAACTGAAAATGGATGATCGTATGGAATTTTGTGACGCATTGTCGCATGTGCTGAGTACTTGAACCCACCAAATATTCGAGTCAATTGAGTGGATGTATTTAGTAGCAACAGAGTTTGGAGCACAAGGGCTTGACGCTCTGACTTCAATTTATATTATACTTATTGACTGATTAATAAAGACTGCATGTGTCTGTAAAGGGTCAACATACGGTGCAGTCCACAACCATTCCCACAAACATAAACGTTAGGTAGCACATAATAGCTTATTTGGTTGCAGAGTGTTGCAGCATTTGGTAGAAGTTAAGAAAAGCAGTGCAGTTGAAGTGCATGTAAACTATGCTGCTTTATAGTCTGCATGAGCATTTGGTGTTATTCATATATTGTAGATTCAATGCAATGTACGTGTATCTCTTCAAGTGTCCATTACAGTTGAATTCTTAGTGGAAAGTAGACGACAGAGGGCTACCGACTAAGGTTCACACTTCAGTACAATAATGTCATATTTGGCTGTTTTCTGTTGATGATCATCATTGTTCATATCTGCCTCAGATTGAGGTAGTTTGTCAAAGAAAGGCATTGTAGAGATAATTCTCTAGTAGATATAACAGTTCCTAGCAGTCGTTCTGCCAATCGTTGTATAAATATGGTTGTTGCAAAGAATGAAAAATTGAATATCACAAAATTGTATGACATCATCCAGTAGTCTATGGTTGGTTTCTCGTGCTAATAGCCTTGGGTCCAGTCAACTTGATATTTCAACTCCCTTCCTTGTCTATACAATTCCAGGTTTTCTTTGAATGTCTCCATGATCTATATTAATTAACAAGAAACAACAAAATTGAACAACTGCCAAATAAATCTGTTACTATTATATTAGATTACTAGTGATGGTGCAGATTCGGCTGCAATGTGAGGTGTGATTGTAACCTAGAAATCAAAGTATAAATTGAATGTTAATTGACTTTCACATACTGTCAACTGCATACTCTTGGATGGTTCCATAGTGGACTGTCTCGAGGCAATGGCTCTGTGTTAAAGACATCCAAAACAGCATAGTCAATCCAACCTTGCCTATAATAAATTGCATATCAGAGTAGTTTCCACAGAAAACCAATGATTCACTCACCTCAATGCTTCAAGCAAGCTTTCATCATTGATAACATCACCTCGTCCAATGTTGATGAACCGAGCCTTGACATGAGAAATCGTTATAGTGAGTCAAGTGCACCATGCAAGGTTCACTAGCAGCTTCCTAACATCTCAACAAGCACATGCAGGGATGAACAAGCAGCAGGAAATGAAGGTATGGACTCATCCCAGTCATTCTGCTCTTGTCCTGATCCTCGCAAGTGACGATGGAATTCAGGAATGAATGATGAGGAAAAGAGACTGGGTCAACTAGCCTACAGCACTCTGGTATAGATTTAATGTACCTTTGGTTTGCAGCTTGAAAGCACATTGTCAGACAACAAGTTTCGAGTTGCTTCTGTACTAGGCAATACATTACAGATATAATCACAACATTGAAGCAGATCAGGCAGTGAGTGTGTAAGGCTGGATCATCACAACACCACAAATTAGTTAGACGTCTTGAGAACATCAGTCTTATTGACTGTTATAATCTTACTAATATTCATCAATGAAGGGAGATCTCAGCTGGTCAACAGGAATCTCTCTCCGAACTAAGCCACATACTTTCATGCCCAAGGACTTGCAATATTTAGCAACTTCGATAACAGAAAGCAATAATTATTACATTTAATACGAGTCTAATTAACATAATATTTATTGAAATACTGGTCTGTCCGATGATGCCAGCTCCCAGTATGCCCACTGTAAGATCCTCCAATTTTCTATGTCCTCCATACTCACATTCTATCCATACCCTGTAATAATGAGATGCTTTAGTGTGTCACTCATCAAAGGATACTGATACCATAAAGTCACACCATTTCTTCTCGGCTTGATCGTGACAATAGTGGTGAAAGTGTCTTTCCATTGCTATTATCTGACCAAGTGTGTACTCTGCCATAGGAACATCAAAACCAGACCCCAGGCGTGTGAAAGCAAATTGCGGTGAAGGCTAACAACAGTGACATATTGCACAAGCACAGCAATAATGATATATATTAATTAAACAAGAATATGGGTGCACATCATAACCTTTTCTGCTTCTTCTAAGAAGCTGAGAGGTAGGTTGTTTCATAACCCTCTTTGGGAGAGGTCAAATGGAATTATAGGATATCAACAGAATTGTGAATGCATTGACTGGTGGGTGTTCTGACCGGATACTCCCTGCCCAAACTAGCAGCTGAGTGGGCAAGCGAAGGAAAAGATAAATAAAGTAGTACAAAAATTGCAGAATGAAACACATAGACCGTAATATCTAATTTTACCAAAACAAACGGTTTCCATCTGTTTGTTTCCATTTACATAGAACTGCTTTTAATAGTATCTAATGACCAAAGTCATAGTTAATTAATTAGTTATTAATTATTAGACGCGGACTTTACACACAAAAAGCACAAACCTTGCTTGGAGTGACGAAGTTTTTGCAGAGATAGTCAACACCAGCCCAAGTTGACTGTATCCATTTGACGCTAGGCGGCATGTTGTACCAGTGAGGACCAATCAGCGCAGGATCTCCAATTACTATCTCTGCCCCATCCAGCATTTCTCTCAAATTGAAAAGCGAAGAGTCACTAACTGTAACAGTACAGCTGTTCTTCAGGGCACTGTTTATCTCTGCAATTAATATGCAGACAACGCTAATTACCAGTATTCGGAATAATTTTTTGAACGTAGATTCCAGGGATTTGAAAAGGAGCCTCGTTAAAATCGATTTCCATGAATCCACGAAGTACAGTGACTACAGCAACGCGCATGGTCTACACTGTCCAGTACAGTACAGTAGTAGCTTTATCGTCCACGTGTGCAAGATGATGTCATGGACCACGTGTCCAATAAGTGATACATCTAGCCATTTATTGAATAAGTGATATCCTACATCCTACATCTAGATATTTTGAGTGATACATGTCTAGCCATTTATTGAATTTATTAAATAATTTATTTATGAATTTATTAAAGCTATTGTGGCACTGAGTTCAACTTTGTTTCCATCAATGGCCAAAGTATGCATGGGCTCTCTTCGTTGTCCAGTGAAGTAGTGGAGTGGATTAGAAAGAACCGCACAGAAAGATTGCATGCAGAAATTGGTATTCATAATGTAACGAATATAAATTGCATTTGAAATGGGCATACACACACACACACACACACACACACACACACACACACACACACACACACACACACACACACACACACACACACACACACACACACACACACACACACAATTTCCAAGTCGTCAGAATTGCTGCTTTAAGCCTCGAAGTCCCAGCGCGAGCGCAGTAACGGTCTGTGATTCCCTCGATGAACTGATTGTAAGTTCGCCGACTTCTACTCTAGATTCTAGTTGTTTAGGACATATTATGAGTGCGAGTGCCTCAACAGGTGCGTAAATTTCTTTTTTATTCTGTTGAATCGATACATGCCCAAATGTCTAGATTTCCAGTCGAATGTTCGGGCGACTAACGAACTTTGTTTACATTTGTGTGAGACTTTTTACGCAATTGCCACGAAAATGACTGTTCGCACTAGTCTACGTACAGACGTGGAGACACTAGGGCTACGTTTGAATGTTTGCAGAGACCCTGAAGTGAAGCGGATTTGGGACTCGCTCTGTGAAATGACTTGCTCTTGGCAGACGATTCCCTTGTCGGCATCAGAAATGTGTGTCGCACTGAAGCAGTTGTTTGAGGCTTTGGAGAAGGAAATTGGTGTTGTTATTGGAGCGGATTGTGCTGCCATATGGCGGTATCAGTTCAAAATGTGGGTTTCAAAGTCTGTCTTTCGCACTTCCTGTTTTTACGGGGACTTTGCAGCTATTAGTGAATTTGGTGTGTGCCCTGCGGACATTTCTTTAGATGTATTGCCAAGACATTTGCTTAGTGACACTTTGACTAAGAATGTGCAGATGGCATTTCGACTGTCTACTGGTTTGGATGATCCTGCTGCAATGAAGGAGTTTGAGGAGACCATCAGTTGGATCTGTAACAATTTTGGATCACATCTTAATTTTTCTGAAGATTTAGGTGACATCACTGTAAGCAAACCAGATGGTATGACATCTATGGCTGAAGGTGGTTCCTTGCCACTGTGTTCTTCAAGTGCCTCCTCTAGCTCTACAATGCTGTCACAAGTTAAATATCAAATCGAGAAGAGCTTAGACAGCGAGTATGTAAAACGTTTGTTTTCACCTTCTAACAGCTTAGGGAGTTCTACAGTAATGGATCGTAGCTCAACAGATGACATGAAACAACATATAGTTAGAAATTCTTAACTGACTTTGTGATTTTGCTTGATTATATTTTTGTAGGAGAGATTAAGGAGCATCATGTCAGCTGAAGCATTTGGTGACTTTTCTTCTATGTGTCTCAAGTGTCTGTCGGCAATCATTGATACTCCTAAGGAAGCAAAGTACAGACGTATACGAATTGGTATGGTATTGTTCAGCTATCTTCTTTAATAAACACATTTGTGTACTAGTAAGTTGTTGATCTTTGTGTGCATGATGTAGATCATCCTAGATTTTATGAGAGAATATGGCAACACGAGCAGTGCAGAAATTTGTTGTTTTTGGCAAACTTCTCTGAGCATGTTAGTGTAACGACTTTGCGTTTAAAAAGTCTTAAAACTTACAGCTTTGTGTTTACTTTGTGCACAGGATGGACTGTTGGTTCTTCCAATGGAAATGTCACTGGGTCAAGTTTATCGTCTTTGGGAACTATTGAGTGAATGTAGAGATGTGTTGAGTGGTGACAGATATACTGGTACACGAGTCGAAGGTACAAATACAGATTGGTGATAATGCTTTTTAAATTGAATTTGTCTTCTAAAAAGTGATGAAATGCAAAAGGAACTTGTATGCTCTGTGACCTGACATTTGAAAAACAAATCAGCAAGAATGTTGGGAATATATTTTTGCATTTGTGTTACTACAGAGCATTTCACAATACTGTCAGGTTTATTAGACTGTAATTTTACAAATAATTGATAATATTAATATTTTGAGTTAGTATTGGCATTTAGTTTCTGTGGCAGGTTTGCGCTTGTTCAAGGTCTTGTTTGGACCTCTATGATCAGCGTGTTTGTATGTTGCATGTTCAGAATTTTAGTCTTCACATCTGTTGTTCAGCTGATACGTATGTGTCTTAGTAGTGGAAGCGAATGAAACATTTAGGTAGCAACTGCACTTGTGCAGTCTACTGTATTTATTATAGTGTACCATCATTTAGAACAAGGGAAGTGTTTTCAAATACAAGTATAAGCTTTTCTGCTTTCCAGGCATTAGTAATCAGTGGAGGCATGGTACAACGGACAATAGTACTGTTGGTTGATGTAGTTTTTGGCTGCATTTGTATCCTCTAAGGACTTTTTCAAGTTGTAAGGATGACACTAGAACTGCACAGCTGACATAGAAATGTTTTGTGGCATAAAGACTGTTATGTAATGTGTTGTTTCAGTTACATGTATTACTAACCATTTTGTGTTTGGTCTGAAGTGCCATTTGATCGATTGGGTACTGCAGTTGTTCTAGCTTCATCTATTGGCGTGGCTTTCATCGACTTGGATCGTAATCATGTTGCCTCTAATGTTGCAATTGTGCAGCTTGAGACTGCTTTGACTAAACAATCACTGACTGGACGTATTGTACAACTAAGCTCAACATGGACTGACATCAAAGCAGCAATACGTGGTCGATTGCGCGTAGAAATGACACAAAGCGAATATGTAAGTATTCGTTCTCAGATTCTATCTTTAATTGATAAAGTGCAACAAGCCATGAGTGAGACCTTAGGATCTGATTCTGTTGAGTTGACTTGCTTTACGTATTTGACAAGACTCTTGACATATGTGCCAGAAATTAATGCTGATCTCACAGTACATGCTACTACACAATATGCTACAAGCACTCTTCCATCATTGAACTACTTCACACCACAACATCTACCAGTTGATCGTCTGTCGAGTCAATTTATGGCACGTGCTGAAGTTATTCATGAGCTTTCTAACGGTTTAGCAGCTAATGGTCCGGACCACGACATGGCATCCATCATGTTGAAGGAGATGCTGTGGATGTACGTGACATCTCATAATGGAGTCATCTCTCCACTTAACTCTGCTTTACGGGATTCTGATACAATTGCCAATGCAGGTACGTGAGTTAGAAGATTTATGATGCATGTGTAAGCAGTGGCCTTATTGACAGTTTACGATGTGGAGTATAGCATATGTTGACACGGGTATGGAAGTGCATGACTTCTTGTCAGTTTTGATTATTATGATTGAGGTTGTATGCAAATATTGATCTGGACCACACTTGCAACACTTACAGCTACGTACATCATGTACAAAACATTTTACAGTTAACAGTTTGAGATAGAAGTTGCACATGTTGCTGTTATGAAATCGTCTTAATTAACTAGCCAAATAGCTGTGTGAGGAGCTGGGGCTTTGAAAGTAGATTCCAGTGTTTACATCAATTCTACAATCTTTAGAATACAGTACGTCATAATGTAGTTGTTTATCTGAAGTTACTTTTAGTTTGTTGACAGGCCAGAAAGCACTGATAACAACAGTCTATACATATAAGGACAAAAATTGTTATATAAACAGCTGGTAAGATTAGGAGTGAAAAGAGGATTAAAGCTGCATGTTTAACTCGTTGGGAGTTGCATTTAATGAGAAATGGTGAAACTGTTAGACAGAGGTGTGTGTGTGCGTGTGTGTGTGTGTGTGTGTGTGTGTGTGTGTGTACTCGTGTGAGTGTGTGTGTGTGTGTGTGTGTGTGTGTGTGTGTGTGTGTACTTGTGTGAGTGTGTTTGTATGTGTGCTCGTGTGTGTGTGTGTGTGCTTGTGTGTGTGTGTGTGTGCTCGTGTGTGTGTGTGTGTGTGTGTGTGCGCGCTCGTGTGTGTGTGTGTGTGCTCGTGTGTGTGTGTGTGTGTGCTCGTGTGTGTGTGTGTGTGTGCTCGTGTGTGTGTGTGTGTGTGTGTGTGTGTGTGTGTGTGTGTGTGCACTCATGTGTGTGTGTGTGTGTGTGTGTGTGTGTGTGTGTGTGTGTGTGTGTGTGTGACATGTTCTCAAGTTGTCAGAATGTTGTTGTTGTAGGAGTGGCAAAGGCTGTTTGGCTTGCTGTTCGTCTTGCTGGATTAGTTGTGGATGCGTTTGTTGCTATACGTTACAGTAGTGCCTTACCAGCAGACTTTACTACTAAAATTATGTACCACTTCAGGCAGCTAAGAGTTTGCCAACATCAGTTGGTAAAAGATCAATGGCTACAACTCTGCCAACAGACTGCAGATTGGTCACAGATAACAAGAAGTGCAAAACTGAGTCAAGATCTTTGGAGCTTTACTGATGTTCTTCGAGGAGAAATGTTGGCAAGTTCTGGGGACATTGCTAGGCTATTTGCTGTGACACGCTCCATTGAGCTTATGTGGAAGGCAACGAGTTTTGGCCATCGAGATACAGAATGGTTGAATGAAGTTGGTAATGTACTGACAAGGGATCAGTTTACACCTCATCTTATTGGACCATTCTTTATGGAACCATTTAGAAATAGACTGGAGAGTTTGTTTTATGCATTTGAGAGCACAGAATTTAGTTTGGGTGTGGCAGCCATGCAGGTTGATCAAACTATATTATGGATTGGAGACAAATTTGAGCAGTATCTTAAACATGCTAGTCATCTTCCAGATCAAGCTGCTGCATACTGTAGTGAAGAACATGAAACGTGTGAATTCAAACGGTCGTGTTTAATTGACAATGACATTAAAGGGACAATAGATGAAAGGGAGTCTCTGACTGGTTGCCAGACAAGCTTGGAAGAGTCTTTGCTGAAACAGTTGGTATGATCTGTCAGCTAGCTAACCTTATGTACTGATTGGCTAATCTTGGTGCATGTTACATCTGCTCACACACACACACACACACACACACACACACACACACACACACACACACACACACACACACACACACACACACACACACACACACACAGTTACTTTTGTTGTTGACAGTGTTTGAATTTCTTGAACAGACGTTATTGAAGAGTGTCATAGAACCAGATGTCAATTTGGCTTTTCGTATGATTCGACGATCAATTTCCAATATTATACAGAATCCAAACAACTCTAAATATCGTCGCATTAAAACAGGTAACACATGTAGAGATTACGTTAATATTCATCACTTGTGAATTTATACTGATAAGTTTATATTGTAATTTTGCCATGATACACAACTGCATATTTGATTCTGTTTGTAGCATCGGGCTCCTTTCAACGTGTAGTATGGCATTATGTTGAAGCACAACGTCTCTACACTTCACTTGGCTTTTGTGAAGAGTTTGAGGTATAAAGCAGTTACTTTACCTCTTCACAGCAAACTTGCCTATTGTTTAGTCTTTACTATAGAACGCCCGTCAGTCTGCAACAATCTTTCTTCCTGATGATGCCAGTCTTGATAAGCTAATCTGTCTTGAACATCTGCTTCAAAGAGAGCTGGATAGTGACAGTTCTGAGAGACTATAGACTTCTTCAATATCGGAATGTGTATGCCAAATCCAAGTTTGTACTTACTGAATACAAGTTAACGTTTAATGCTGTACCGTCATCATGAAATGTTAATTATAGTTGTGTTGGTTACTAAATTGACTAGAGGACAGAAAGAGAGAACAGTTATTATATATGTAGTGATGATCTGGTGTAAATATGTCATGGGAGTAGGAACAAATTTTGTATATTTTAATTGTGTAATGTTGTTTAAACTGTGACAAAGATTGTCGTTCACTGTTTTTAGCCATAATGGCATATGAAGTGTGCTAGAGAAGAATGAATGGTTTAGCTGAGTGAAGGTGTACACGGTGTCTCAGCTAATTTTTGATTAACTGAACATTTTTAGACCATCGACGTTGAATAACCATGACATTGTATTGTATTGAATAGTTTTTAACAACAACCTAGTAAATTTAGTATGTGAACTGACATACCAAGCGTTTTGTAGGATCTGTTCATGGTTTGTATGGCTACAGTACACAAACATCTGCGGAAGTGACACATCACAACTTTTAGTCTGAGGAAGGGTTTATGTAGAAGATGGGAAAGAGTGTTGCTGTTTTTAGGGTACTTTACAGTAGAAAGATTTTTTCTTGTCTTAGCCTAGTAGGTAAATTAATCTTGGATGGATGGCGTGGTCATTCTAGGCACACCTTTTTTCCAACAAGGCATTGCCAAAGACAATAAGCTTGCAAGTGTCTTGGGACAAGCATTGAGAACCACATGCATGTAGCAGACATGTTTTGTTTTGCACTAACATAATGTTTTTAATTTTAATTGTTTATATAATCGTTAACGGTTTTGGACTAACATATGATAATGTTTTTAATTAATTGTTTATGCTACAAGAAGGTATGAATCTAACGGTTTCGCATACTGTTGGGTGCATGATAAGATCATTCCAAAGAGGGAGTTTGTCGGTTAATGAAATGACCATTGAGGTATCTACTGATCTATTTTTAATTAATTAATTACGAACTACAAATAATAATGTTTGCGTGAACTTGAAAAGCATTGTATCCTTTTGGTGCTGGATTTCAAGTTGCATACAACAATGTATTGCAGAGACAAGTAGTTCTAGCCATACAAACAAACCTTCTCGTTTTGGGAAACCTACCAAGTGTCTTCGTCCTGCTCGGTCTTTCAATATGTAGCGTGCTGTTTAGACACAAGTGGACGTGAATCATATACTTGCATGTAAATATCAAGTTGCCTCTATAGTAGAATTGTGTCAGTACTTTGTAGCTGACTTGTCTTAAAGAGGCACACAATAATATACTTGCAGTGTTGCAGTTGCATCACATCTGTCTCCTGCTTGATCAACTGCTCTTTACTCACCAGCTGCAGTCGTCGCGTCTCGTTGAGTTCGAATAAATCTCCACTAGTTTGCATGCGTGTGGAAAGAATCGACTCCTAAAGGTTTATTGTCTCATTGTTGGTGCTTGTTTGCCTGCATGCAAACAAGAAATTCTGGTATGCAATTTATTTCAGGCAAGGTTGGATTGACTATGCTGTTTGGATGTCTTTAACAGAGTTGTTGCCTCAAGACAGTCCACTATGGGACCATCCAAGAATATGCAGTAGATGAATACAGTATGTGAAAGTCAACCAACATTCAGTTGTATAGTTCAATTTCTAAGTTTTAAATTCGTCTCACATTGCAGCAGAAGTTGCATCATCAATAGTAATCTAATATAATAGTAACAGATTTAATTGGCCGCTGCTCGATTTTGTTGTTTCTTGTTAATTAATGTAGATCATTGAGACATTCAAAGAAAACTTAGAATTGTGTATAGACAAGGAAAGGAGTTGAAATATCAAGTTGACTGGACCCAAGGCTATTAGCCACGAGACACCATAGACTACTTGATGATGTCATACAATAAGAAGAGACAGCCTGATGTCCAAGTTTGGTAGGCGTGGGACTATTTCTACTGTACAATTAGTATATTAGCACTAACGCTAGACATCATGACATACACTCTTGAGGCTATAGTGTAAGTGACTGCCAAGCCTGATCTGAGGACGGAAATTTTGAGTGATATCCTGGAGGTGCTTAATTAACAGTTCTCTAGCCATTTATTGAATTTATTAAATAATTTATTTATTAATTTATTAAAGCTATTGTGGCACTGAGTTCAACTTTGTTTCTATTAATGGCCAAATTGTGGGCTCTGCGTTGTCCAGTGAAGTAGTGAAGGAGTGAAGTAGTGAAGGAGTGGACTAGCAGAAACCACACAGAAAGATAGCATGCAGGAATTGGTATTCATAATGTAATGAATGTAAATTGCATTTGAAATGGACACACACACACGCGCACACACACACACACACACACACACACACACACACACACACCACGAGCTGAAGCAATGTGACCAGACAACCCTGACTTGTGGAGGCACAAGTGCAAAACATGACTTTCAATGGACATGTCTCCAATTGCTGCTGGCCATTAATTAACCATTGAAGTTACTGAGCAAAGCAGTGCAGTTGAAGTGTAAAGCAATGCTGCATATAGTCTGTATAGGCATTCAGTATTGTTCAATTGAATTATGCAATGTATGTAAGTGTCCATTACCGTTCTGTGTTGAACACATACAAAACGGTTTACCCACTATAGTGGTTTGTAATTCAATACAGACGGATAGTATCATTTGTGGCTGTTCTATGTTTTGATTATCACTCTGCCTCATGATGAGGACTTTTGTCTGAGAAAGAGTAGATAATACGGAGCAGTATCTAGGAATCATGATTATACAATCTGGTTGGTGCAAAGATCTACAATTTGAACATATCACAAAAAGTACAAATACTATCCAGTCTATTGTTGGTTCTTTCTTGTCGCTAATAGCCTTGGGTCCAGTCAACTTGATATTTCAACTCCTTTCCTTGTCTATACAATTCCAAGTTTTCTTTGAAAGTCTCCATGATCTACATTAATTAACAAGAAACAACAATATTAAACAGCGGCCAATCCATTCCTTCTCTATACGATCTATTACTGTTGATGGTGTAGATATTGCCGCAATGTGAGGTGTAATTGTAACCTAGACATTGAAAACATGAAACTATAGCTGACTTCTAAATATCCACATGTGCATACTCTTGGATGCTCCCATAGTGGACTGTCTCGAGGCAATGGCTCTGTGTTACAAACATCTAAAACAGCATAGTCAATCCAACCTTGCCTGTAATAGATTGCATGTCAGAATAATTTCCCACACCAAAATCAATGATTCATTTGCCTCAATGCTTCAAGCAAGCTTTCATCACTGATAACGTCACCTCGTCCGGTGTTGATGAATCGAGCCTTGACATGAGAAGCATGACAATGAGTGGAGTGTACTATGCAGGGTCCACTAACTTCTCAACATCTTAACAAGCAACAGGGACAGACTCTACTGGCCCAGTCATTCCAATATTGTCCTTGGATTCTCTCCCAGCTCCAACAAGGAGAGAATTCAGGAATATGATGAGCAAGAGCAACTGCATGAGTCAACTAAGCTACAAGTTCCATGCCTCAGCAGTGTCTAGTATAAATTTAATGTACCTTTGGTTTGCAGCTTGAAAGCAAGTTGTCAGATAACAAGTTTCGAGTTGCATCTGTACTTGGCAATACATTGCAGATGTAGTCACAACGTTGAAGCAGATTGGTCAGCGAGTGTCTAAGACTGGACGATCACACAACACCACAAATCAATTTCACTTCTTGAGAACTTTTAAATATTATAGTCTTACTAATATTGATCGATGACAGGAGATCTCTGATCAACAGGAATCTCTTTCCGAACTAAGCCACACACTGTCATGCCCAAGGACTTGCAATATTTAGCAACTGCAATGACATATACCACAATTACCTGTTTTGTATGAGTCTAGTTAACATAATGTTAGTAACTTACTGGTTTGTCCAATAACTCCAACTCCCAGTATGCCCACTGTAAGATCACCTAACATTCTATAACCTCCATAATCACGTTCTCTCCACACCCTGTAATGATGAGATGTTTCAACGTGTCACTCATCAAAGCGTAATGATATATAATGGATGGCACCATTTCTTTTCAGCTTGATCACCAGTGTACTGATGAAAGTGCCTTTCCATTGCTATTATCTGACCAAGTGTGTACTCTGCCATAGGAACACCAAAGCCAGACCCCAGTCGTGTGAAAGTAAAGTGTGGTGAAGGCTATAGCAAGCACAGCAATATTAACAAGAATATTTAGCATTAGCTACTATATATAATACGCACCCTAGATACAGTTTGTAATCTACAAGAGTTGGATCTCAAGGTGTCTTACCGAGTATGTATATCATCATATTAAGACAATCAAGACTGTATAATATCTTCGATCCGTATGAACACAAAGCAGTCCATGTAACTTTTTTTCTCACGGACAGACCAACATATAGCTTACAGACACCAGCAGTATGATGGAGATAATGGACTGACTGGACTCTGGAGTGGATAGGCAGTCATGCAAGAAATAGAATGCATAAAAGTCAACAGTTAGTTATATTAATTAATTTATTTATTTTAAAACTGGGATTAATTTAGGGTTATATGTTGAGTTGTAATGGTTTGCATGTTCAGGTTTCTAGTATGTGTTTACTTATTTGATTGAAAAAAAGTGAGTGAATGAGTGAGCGAGTGAGTGTGTTAATTAATTAATTAATTACTTGCAGATTAAACTTGATGCAAAGACGAAATTGGGTACACAAACCTTGCTTTGAGTGAGAAATTTTTTGCAGAGGTGGTCAACACCAGCCCAAGTTGACTGTATCCACTTGACGCTAGGCGGCATGTTGTACCAGTGAGGACCAATCAGCGGGGGATCTCCAATCACTATCTCTGCCCCATCCACCATTTCTCTTAGATTAGAAATAGCAGAGCTACCAACTGTAACAATGTCTGTTCTTCAGGGCACTGTCTATCTCTGCGATATGCAGGCAAAGTTACCAGCGAAACTAGGAGCTTGCGGGATTATTTTCTGAAAATAAACTCCAGGGATTTGAAATGGAGCCTTGTTCAAATCCAATCCCATCCATCCACGAAGCTCAGTGACTACAGCCACACGTATAGTCATACCGTTTGGTTTTGGCGTAGACTGTACAGGTCCACGTAACGCGTGTGCAAAGTAGGTGTGTCAGACCACGTGACGTTTGCTAACAAAGTTTCGGAAGTACATGTACGAAAGAGTTTGATACTGTGACATTTACTGTCGTTGACCTTGTTCAATTTATCAAGTTGTCGGAACTGGTGGCCTCGAATCCTCGAGGTCGCAATGCAGTGAAGAGTCCCTGAACGATTCCCTAGCTCCTTGATCAATCGCGATGTGAATTGAACTTATCGTATGTTCGCCGATTTCGACTTTAGAAAGATTTTAGTTGTTTAGAGACTCAATATGAGTGCGAGTGCTTCAGCAGGTGCGTAAATTTCTTTCTCCTTTCGGTTGAAGTTTGTTGTAAATTGTAGATCTACATCTGTGTGCATGCAGGTGCGAATGTCTGCGCGGCTAACGAACTTTGTCTGCATTTGTGCGAGACTTTCTACGCAATTGCCTTGGAAAGGACTGTTCGCACTAGTTTACGCGCAGACGTGGAGACGCTATGGCTACGTTTGAATCTTTGCCGAGACCCTGAAGTGAAGCGGATTTGGGACTCGCTCTGTGAAATGACTTGCTCTTGGCAGACGATTCCCTTGTTGGCATCAGAAATGTGTGGCGCACTGAAGCAGTTGTTTGAGGCTTTGGAACAGGAAATTGGTGTTGTCATTGGAGCGGATTGTGCTGCCCTGTGGCGGTATCAGTTTAAAATGTGGATTTTGAAGTCTTACTTTTGCACTTCCGGTTTTTATGGGGACTTCACAGCAGCAGCATCTACTGGTTCAGTTGTGATGTGTCCTTCTCCTGCGGACATTTCTTTAGATGTATTGCCAAGACATTTGCTTAGTGACACTTTGGCTAAGAATGTGCAGATGGCATTTCGACTGTCTACTTGTTTGGATGATCCCGATGCACAAAACGAGTTTAAGGAGACCATCAGTTGGATCTGTAACAAGTTTGGATCACATCTTAATTTTGCTGAAGACTCAGGTGACATCACTGTAAGCGAACCAGATGCTACAACATGTGTTGCTGAAGGTGGTTCCTCTTCACTATCACTGTGCTCTTCAAGTGCTTCCTCTAGCTCATTGATGCAGTCACAATTTGAGTATCGAATTGAGAAGAGTCTAGACAGCAAGTATGCAAAACAATTGTTTCCATCTTCCGACAGCTTAGAGAGTTCTTCAGTCATGGATTGTAGTTCAACAGATGACTTGAAACAACATATAGTTAGAAACTTTAAACAGTTTTTGTGAGTTTGCTTGATAGCTTGTATTTTGTAGGAAAGACTAAGAAGCGTCATGTCAGCTGAGGTGTTTGATGACTTTTCTTCTATGTGTCTCAAGTGTTTGTCTTCTATCATTGATAATCCTATCGAACCAAAGTACAGACATATTCGCATTGGTACGTGCTGATAACTTCTGTAGACACTGTCTACTTTCAGTAAGTTGTTGATCATTGTATACACGATGTAGATCATCCTAGATTTCATGAGAGAATATGGCAACATGAGCAGTGCAGAAATTTATTGTTTTTGGCAAACTTTTCTGAGTGTGTTAGTGTAATGAATTTGAATTTTTTGAAGTATTACAACTTACAGCTTTGTTTTAACTCATGTGCAGGCTGGACTGTTAGTTCTTCCAATGGAAGCATCACTGGGTCAAGTTTATCGCCTTTGGGAACTATTAGCTGAGTGTACAGATGTGTTGGGGAACAGTGCTGACAGATATGCTGGTACACGAGTTGAAGGTACGAATACAGATTGGCATTAACACTTTGTAAATTGAGTGGGTCTTCTCTAAAAAGTGGTGAAATGTGAAAACCATTCCTATGGTCTGATTTACAATTGAAAGTGTTTGTTCAAAAGTTTTAAACAACTATTTACACATATACAGTAGCTAATGGGAATGGATCTGCTGTACATTTGTGGAAACAGATGAAACATCTAGGTATCAATTGCACGTTTGTGGTAGTTTGTTTTTCTGGTGTGTGTACCAATTTTGTAAAATAAGGGAGTGTTTTGTAAAGTACAGAAACAGACTGTGGCATCCGAGAGTTAGGTGTAAAGTGTACCACAACTAAACTGAATCTTTCGAGGACATATTTCTAAGGATAGATTGAACTTTGTTAGGACAACTATGAGGATTTCACACGAAGAATGTTTATGGAAGAAAGACTATGTTTTGTGATGATTGTGTTGTTTTAACTTCTACTAACCATTATGTGTTTGTTTGAAGTGCCACTTGATCGATTGGGTGCTGCAGTTGTTCTAGCGTCATCTATTGGTGTGACGTTTGTTGACTTCGAACGTAACCACCTTACCTCTACTGTTACCATGGTACAGCTTGAGACCGCTTTGACTAAACAATCACTGACTGGAAGCAATGTACAACCAATCTCAACATGGAAAGACATCAAAGCAGCAATACGTGGTCGATCGCGTGAAAATATGACACAAAGTGAATATGCAAATATTCGTTCTCGAATTCATACTTTTATTGATGAAGTACAGCAAGCCATGAGCAATACTTTAGGACTGGATTCGGTTGAGTTGACTTGCTTTACTTATTTGATTAAACTCTTGACACATGTGCTAGAAATTAATGCTACAAGCACTCTTCCATCATTGAACTACCTCACACCACAACATCTACCAGTTGATCGTCTGTCGAGACAATTTATGGCACGTGCTGAAGTCATTCATGGTCTCTCTAATAGCTTGGCAGCTAATAGTTTAGATTACGAGATGTCATCTATCATGGTACAGGAGATGTTGTGGATGTATGTGACATCTCATAATGGAGTCATCTCTCCACTTAGTTTTGCGCTAGAGGGTTCTGACACAATTGCCGATGCAGGTGAGTTAGAAGACTAATTAAACATTTGTAACTAGTTGGCCTTACTGGACAGTGTGTAAATGTCAAGGAACACTTGGCACTGGTACAAAAATTGATCTTGGCATGGACTTTGTGTCATTATTTACTATAGCATCTAAGTAGTTGACCTTACCGGGATTCATGTAGTAGGTTTTAGGGTAGGAATTAGAGAACTAGTGGTATGTGTGGATTGCATGCCAACATATAGCTTGTACATCATGTACAGATAATTTTACACATGACTAGCTGTTTGAGGTAGAGGTTGCATATTGAAGTTAGCCGAGTAGCAGTGCAAGGTGTTAGGGCTTTGAGAATAGATACTGGTCTATCCTCATCTGTCTTCTTTCTTCTCTTTCTTCTCTTTCTTCTCTTTCTTCTCTTCTCTTTCTTCTCTTCTCTTTCTTCTCTTTCTTCTCTTTCTTCTCTTCTCTTTCTTCTCTTCTTTCTCTCCTCTCTCTCTCTCTCTCTCTCTCTCTCTCTCTCTCTCTCTCTCTCTCTCTCTCTCTCTCTCTCTCTCTCTCTCTCTCTCTCTCTCTCTCTCTCTCTCTCTCTCTCTTCTCTCTGTCTCTCTCTCTCTCTCTCTCTCTCTCTCTCTCTCTCTCTCTTTCTTCCTCTTTATTTCTTTCTCTCTTTTTTCCTCTCCCTCCCTCTTTTCTCTCCCCTCTTTTCTCTCTTTTTCTCCGTCTTCTTTCTTTCCTTTCTTCCTTTTTTCTCTCCTTGTGTGTGTGTGTGTGTGTGTGTGTGTGTGTGTGTGTGTGTGTGTGTGTGTGTGTGTGCATGTGCGTGCACACACCTGCCTGACTCAGTAGAGTTGGTTGGACTTTGTGATTCATACGAGTTGTTATAGGTTGTCAGAGTTTTATTTGTGTATTTCAGTAACGCTGTATTCTTGACTTACCACAATGGTATTGTTGTTGTAGGAGTGGCAAAGGCTGTTTGGCTTGCTGTTCGTCTTGCTGGATTAGTTGTGGATGCGTTTGTTGCTATACGTTACAGTAGTGCCTTACCAGCAGACTTTACTACTAAAATTATGTACCACTTCAGGCAGCTAAGAGTTTGCCAACATCAGTTGGTAAAAGATCAATGGTTACAACTCTGCCAACAGACTGCAGATTGGTCACAGATAACAAGAAGTGCAAAACTGAGTCAAGATCTTTGGAGCTTTACTGATGTCCTTCGAGGAGAAATGTTGGCAAGTTCTGGGGACATTGCTAGGCTATTTGCTGTGACACGCTCCATTGTGCTTATGTGGAAGGCAACGAGTTTTGGCCATCGAGATACAGAATGGTTGAATGAAGTTGGTAATGTACTGACAAGGGATCAGTTTACACCTCATCTTATTGGACCATTCTTTATGGAACCATTTAGAAGTAGACTGGAGAGTTTGTTTTATGCATATGAGAACACAGAGTGTAGTTTGGGTGTGGCAGCTATGCAGGTTGATCGAACTATATTATGGATTGGAGACAAATTTGAGCAGTATCTTAAACATGCTAGTCATCTTCCAGATCAAGCTGCTGCATACTGTAGTGAGGAACACGAAACGTGTGAATTCAAACGGTCGTGTTTAATTGAACATGACATTAAAGGGACAGTAGATGAAAGGGAGTCTCTGACTGGTTGCCAGACAAGCTTGGAAGAGTCTTTGCTGAAACAGTTGGTATGATCTGTCAGCTAGCTAACCTTATGTACTGATTGGCTAATCTTGGTGCATGTTACATCTGCTCACACACACACACACACACACACACACACACACACACACACACACACACACACACACACACACACACACACACACACACACACACAGTTACTTTTTGTTGTTGACAGTGTTTGAATTTCTTGAACAGACGTTATTGAAGAGTGTCATAGAACCAGATGTCAATTTGGCTTTTCGTATGATTCGTCGATCAATTTTCAATATTATACAGAATCCAAACAACTCTAAATATCGTCGCATTAAAACAGGTAACACACGTAGAGATTACGTTAATATTCAGCACTTGTGAATATGTACTGATAAATTTATATTGTAATTTTGCCATGATACACATCTGCATGTTTGACTCTGTTTGTAGCATCGGGCTCCTTTCAACGTGTAGTATGGCATTATGTTGAAGCACAACGTCTCTACACTTCACTTGGCTTCTGTGAAGAGTTTGAGGTATAAAGCAGTTACTTTACCTCTTCACAGCAAACTTGTCTATTGTTTAGTCTTTACTATAGAACGTCCGTCAGTCTGCAGCAATTTTTCTTCCTGATGATGCCAGTCTTGATAAGCTAATCTGTCTTGAACATCTGCTTCAAAGAGAGCTGGATAGTAGCAGTTCTGAGAGACTATAGACTTCTTCAATATCGGAATGTGTATGCCAAATCCAAGTTTGTACTTACTGAATACAAAATAACGTTTAATGTTGGACCGTCATCATGAAATGTTAATTATAGTTGTGTTGGTTACTAGATTGACTAGAGGTCAGAAAGAGAGAACAGTTATTATATATGTAGTGATGATCTGGTGTAAATATGTCATGGGAGTAGGAACACAGGTTATTTTGCTGTGCGTATCACAAATTGTGTATATTTAATTGTGTAATGTTGGTTAAACTGTGACAATAATTGTCGTCCACTGTTTTTAGCAATAATGGCATATGAAGTGTGCTAGAGAAGAATGAATGGTTTAGCTGAGTGAAGGTGTACGCGGTGTGTCTCAGCTAATTTTTGATTAACTGAACATTTTTAGACCATCGACGTTGAATAACCATGACATTGTATTGTATTGAATAGTTTTTAACAACAATCTAGTAAATTTAGTATGTAAACTGACATACCAAGTGTTTTGTAGGATCTATTCATGGTTTGTATAGCTACAGTACACAAACATCTGCGGAAGCGACACATCACAGCTTTCAGTCTGAGGAAGGGTTTATGTAGAAGATGGGAGAGAGTGTCCCTGTTTTTAGGGTACTTTACAGTAGAAAGATTTTTTCTTGTCTTAGCCTAGTAGGTAAATTAATCTTGGATGGATGGCGTGGTCATTCTAGGCACACCTTTTTCCCAACAAGGCATTGCCAAAGACAATAAGCTTGCACGTGTCTTGGAACAAGCATCGAGAACGTACCACATGCATGTAGCAGACTTGGTTTTTGTTTTGCACTAACATAATATTTTTAATTTTAATTGTTTATATAATCGTTAACGGTTTTGCACTAACATATGATAATGTTTTTAATTGTTTATGTCACAAGAAGGTATGAATCTAACGGTTTCACATACCGTTGAGTGACAAGATCGTTCCAAAGAGGGAGTTTGTCGGTTAACGAAACGACATTACGAACTACAAATAATAACGTTTACGTGAACTTGGAAAGCATTGTATCCATTTGGTGCTGGATTTCAAGCTGCATACGACCATGTGTTGAAATCAATTCAGAGACAAGTAATTCTAGCCATACAAACAAACCTTCTTGTTTTGGGAAGCCTACCAAGTGTCTTCGTCCTGCAACCTTTCAATGTATGTAGCGTGCACAAGTGGGCATGTATCATACTTGCATGTAAATATTAAGTTGCAGTCTCTAGAGTAGAATTGTTTCAGTACTTTGTAGCTGACTTGTCTCGAAGAGGCACACAATAATATACTTGCAGTGTTGCAGTTGCATCACATCTGTCTCTATCTTGATCGACTGCTCTTCACTCACCAGCTGCAGTCGTCGCGTCTCGTCGAGTTCGAATAAATCTGCACTAGTTTGCATGCGTGTGGAAAGAATCGACTCATAAAGGTTTAGTGTCTCATCATCGGTGCTTTCTTGTTTGCCTATACTGTTGAAGTGCGTGCTGCGCAGAATTCTCGTGATGTTGTCGAGAACGACGTGCATCAATACTCCACGTCACGTTTTCATTTTAATATTTGTGATTTCGACAGCGATGGAGTCGTCTGTGAAAGGTAAACACTCGTTAGGTGTGAGCTAACACTGCGTCGTTGTCTTGTCACATTGCTGTATATCCGTTGCCCTGACAGCCACTAGATTATCTAGACTAACGTAGAGGCCTGCGTCGTGGGCGGAAACAAGGAAGTGAAGCTCTATCGCAAACAAACTTCAACGTAGGGTTTCACTAAATATACTTGCATATGGAAAAGCACGCGAGCGAGCAGTATGCATAGGGAACGATTTTGTCTAGAAAGCGACGGAGCGACAAGACTCGCGGTATGTATACAGTCCTCCAAAGTCTTTTTCATTGCACGAAAATTAACATGACCGATCACGCGATAGAACGCCAATTGACTGGTTTGCTTCCAACTTTGGTGGTAACTCTTACATTTGGTTATTACACACACTTGCATGCCCACGTGCATTCTCGGCACTCTTCGAATTCTGGCGGCGCGCTCTTCGAGTTCTTTGATGCAGACCCCTTGCTGTGTTCGTGGCTGCCGAACTAATTTTTCAAGCAGTACGGTATCCTTTAACTTTTGCATATCTCTTTACAGACAGTCCTACGAGTTTCGACCTCGATTATTTATACTGTGCAGCTCCCAAGCCTTCGTGCACTTCAATGGTCTGCATGATGGCTAATCTGGCCTCAGGAACGTCAAACAATGCGGATCTAAAATTACAGAGTCGTCTTTGTACAATGAAATTATATAATAGCGCGCGCTAAATACTAGACTTACTCGTGCAAGCGCGGCGATCATCATATAGACCGCATATATACCGCTTCGACAACTGGAAGCTAGATGAATTCAAATCAGCGTCCAACAATTTTTCAAAGTAATTACTATGCTCTAGGTGATCGAGAAACTATACACGCAGCTCTAGATACGCAGCTAGTAGGCAACCGCATGCATGCAGCGGTATTGCTGCAATGCACGCATCTAACATTCTAGTGAAGGCGAATTGCCTAGCCGATCGATAGTTACTGTCGTCTTGTTTATGCATATGCAGTTGGAGGTGCGTTTTAACGAGCAAACCGCACCCTTGTGAGGTCCTTACTATTCAGTTGGAGAAAGTTCTAGTTCTACATAATTTAACCTAATTCAAGCCCTAGACAGAGATGTTTGTGGGTTGCGCACAAACGTTTCTGATCACGGATCTTAATTCAATTTGGATTGTTGATCTATCCACAAACCATTGCATGCAATCTGTCAATTGAAAGGCTGGACTCGGACAAGTTGATTCTTTGCAAATTACTCTATCCGCATTAGTCAAATCACACCTTAGTGCATGCCTGAGGAGTGTGCAAACTTCCTTGTTGGAAGGTTCATGTTAGCCACGCGCGTTGTGCAATCGACTGTTTACACATGCATGCAACAGCTTCCTATTACCGGTACATTACGTTATATATACGATCGGAAAGTTTCTGTCTGCAGCTAAAGTCTAACTAACAAAACGTTTTAGTAGTATCACGTTTACTGATGATATTGTATATACGGTGGAGTTTCCTGATACGATCAGCATTGACATTGGTAGTCCTAATTAATTAGTGTAAGCATTATTGAAACTCTTAAAGTGTTGATGTTTGTTGGACCGTTGCATCGATACACATTACATTAGTTAATCGAGTAACTAAATTTGCAGTCGCAACTTGTCGATCGCAACAGACGGAACAGATGGGAACGCATTATGCTAAGCCAGCGTAAAACTGTCAAGGCTTCTCTCTTTTACTCTGCACTGGAACACTGAAAGACAGAAACGGACGATGAGCGGTCCCATATCAACACTGACTAATAGTCTTCTTATATATACATACAGCAGCATGATTACAGCAACTGCATGCTCTAGGTTGTAAAATTTGAACTTAAAATCAAGCTTACTGTGCATGATTAGCAGAATGCACGCTAACAAATTCGACATGAATTTTTAGAAATTAATGTCGTAGGGCATAAGGGCCTGCTCATCTCTTCACCCCGTGTTTCGTGTCCATTATTCACTTTATCCATCCCGGAAGTCGGAGAGGGGGCTGGAACGGCTGACGCAATACTTCAAGACTACAGCACAGCAATCTGGCATCATTTTGTGTTTTCTTCTCTTTAGGTCAGCTGACGGGATGCGATCCAAATCCGTGTCGGAACGGCGGCGAGTGCACGAATGGTGTCTGCCAGTGTCCGCTGGGCTTCGAGGGCGACCTGTGCGAGACCGACGTCGACGACTGCGCCGACAATCCGTGCCAACACGGCGGAACGTGCGTCGACGGCGTCAACGCGTTCACGTGCAAGTGCTTTCCCAGTTTCTTCGGCGCCAACTGCACGGAATCGGACTGCTGTTACTTGAATCCGTGTAGGAACAACGGCACCTGCGTCGACGGCCTGGACAACTACATGTGTGTGTGTCCGCCTGGATACGAGGGAGACAACTGCGAGCGGGAGATCGACGAGTGTCTGTCTAATCCATGTCGAAACGGCGGAATCTGCATCGACGCCGTCGACTCGTTTACGTGCGACTGCGGAACGCGCGGGTTTGACGGTGGTCGGAAAGATGTGTGTAGGAATTCCAGCGGATGCGATCCCAATCCGTGCCGCAACGGCGCCACGTGTAACGATTTGGGAAACGACAGCTATGTTTGCCAATGCACGGCTGACTATATGGGATCACTGTGCAGCAATGGTAACCACACACACCCACACCCATGCACACACACGCACGCACACGCACGCACGCACGCACGCACACACACTCGCGCGCACTCACACACACACACACACACACACACACACACACACACACACATGCACACATACACACACACACACACACACACACACACACACACACACACACACACACACACACACACACGCTGACACACACGCGCGCGCGCGCGCACACACACACACACACAATGAAATTTGCGTTTTGGTTGCTGTTGCTCGGTTTTTCCAGAGACGCTTGTGTTTAGTTTCGCGCGATCTCTACAGTTTTGGCGTTTCGCAGATGGACGTGCAAGCGGCAGCGAGTGATGACGGAGTATTCGGTCCGGTTCGAATCGATTTGAACTGCTTTCCTTACGGATCAAAACGACACACATCATTTTATGTAAGGCCATAAGAATAACTTATACAATATATATATATATATATATATATATATAATTTAAAAAATTTAAACTTATGTGTATACATATATTTACATATTTATTTATTTATTTTGTCAGGTCTCTACCAACGGTCTCTTATCATTCGATCGTCCGTTTGCAAGCATTTCGCCGTCTTTCTTTCCTGCGTCGACACAGACGTCCGTCGTGGCTCCATTCTGGGCGGACTTCGATACACGCAAAGGAGGAGAGATATTCTATCACGTCTACACCGATCCGTCCTCTTCGTACCTACAGCGGGCGACACGCGACGTGCGCAACGCTACGGCAACCGAACCGAGCGAAGCGAGTGACTTTACGGCGACTTGGGTTCTAGTTGCGACTTGGCATCGCGTGGCTACGTACGCTAGTCGTACCGGTGATGGGCACAACACGTTTCAAGTTGTCGTGGCGACGGACGGTGTCGTTACGTTTGCTCTGATGAATTATCTACAAGACGGTCTCCGTTGGAGCGATTTGAGTGCGGCAGCGGCCCCTGCCGTCGGTTTCACGACCGACGACGGATCGCACTTTGTCAATCACTTTCTGTCGAAGAGTTCGAGCGTCGTCAGTCTAGCGGGGCAGAGGCTTTTGTATCCGTTGAGTCTCACTGGTTCGTGTCCCGAGAATCGGAAGAAACGATGCGTGATGTGGTATGAAGAAGATATCGACGTTCATGGCTGTTCGCGACCGTTCTGGACGGAATTTCTTCTGCCGTGTCCGTTCGCGCTTTCGCAGATAAGGAACGATTTTCGTTTCCAGTTTTACGGACGTCGGAGTGGACTGACGTGCTTCGTGTCTGGTGTGGCGAGATCGTTCGGTGTGCAAACGGAGTGTTGTTATGAGTCGGATGAGTCATTCGGTGGAGTGCTGAGACTCGGTCCGCCGTCTGGAGGATCCGCGAACCGACACGATTCGAGGCTTTATCCGGGTCTTCATAAAGAATTAGACGTGAGCCCGTATGATGACTGCTGCGTCTACTCGGACGAGTGTCACTTGTATTACGAGAGGAGACCATCCACGGAATCGCAGAACTACGTTCCTCCTACATGGGGTAATTGACATTCTCTTATTCGTTACCATTCTAACATATTGTAGAGGGTAGGAATGGCATCAGGTTGGGGGAACCTCGATGCGCGGTAGCGAGTGAATGCCTAGACCGAACTACGGGGGCCACGGGGGCATGCCCCAACCAGCAGCCTATGGTCACTACTAGATAAAATAGGTCATCGTGAAAACGAGCTGCAAGTGGGAGAAAACAAGGTGCTCCCCTAGACGACAGTCCAAAAACACTTGCGCACAGACGTCCTGGGTACACGAGGCTACACTTGTCGCGCATTGAGGTTTGGCCCCCCAACTTGGATGCCGTTCCTACCTCTGCCTTTGTCATTCCTCAGATTGTCAAGTCAAGAAAGTGACAATCTGGGAACGCCAGGGCGGAGAGAGACTGGCTGTAGTCTAGTGAATGTGCCGCTCCGCGTTGTCTAGCTTAAATGTACTGGGTAACCTCCATCGACCGACTATCACACATGCACATTGCACTAACGCCATTAGATAGACATGGTGAACTAATTAGGCAACTGAAATCTGGCAGACACATACTTTAGATGCTGACAATAGACGGAGTTGTTTTTTGTGCTTTAATTAATTGTCAGATATATAGTGACCATAGGCTGCTGTTTGGGGCAATGGCCTAGCCTTGGCTTCCCAGACCCGTGTAGCGCCGATTCAAAATTGTCGCCGTTCCCCCCCGTGGCCCCGTGGTTCCTACACGTATGTACTGCAGCGTGTGAGGTTGCGATTACGTGTTGTGTGTTGATGCATTTAGGTTGGATGCTGGGCGATCCTCACTTTCGTACACTGGATGGAGTGGAATACACATTCAATGGTCTGGGCGAATACATGTTGGTGAAGACGTCAGAGAACGATTTCGTGCTGCAAGGACGCACGATGCTAGTTGAGGGTTCCGCCGCTACCGCATTCTCTGCCGTCGTTGCCGCTCAGTTTAGGAAATCGGATGACTTCACTCGCGCTCAATTGGCGTCAAGTGCCGTACACGTAGAACTGACGCGTGGCAATGGTCTGTCTGTGTGGGTCTGCTGCTATGGTAACACGCGGGGTCTTTCCGACATTTTACCGTTTACGAGTTATGTTGCTAGCGGATGGCGTCATATATCCGATCTGTTTTCACGCTTGACGGAGACTGAAATGATTGCTCTAGACGGCGCGTCGCTCTCTCGGCCTGATAACGAGACTCTCGTGGCCAGATTCGCTTCCGGAATGTCGGTGCGAGTCGACGTTAAGAGCCGCAGTCTGGCTGTTATTTGGGCGGCACCGGACAGGTTTAAAGGAGGAACGAGAGGTTTGCTGGGAGTGTGGGACGATGATGAGAGCAACGACTTTACTGGGAGAAACGGAGAGTCTATCTCTATCGACTCTAGAGATCGTCAGATACACGATCTGTCACAAACCTGTACGTACGCACGCACACACACACACACACACACAAGACACACACACACACACACACACACACACACACACACACACACACAAGACACACACACACACACACACACACACACACACACACACACACACATACACACACACACACACACAAGACACACACACACACACACACACACACACACACACACACACACACACACACACACACACACACACACACACACACACACAAGAACGATTGTCTTTCGTTTCGATTTAATAAATAAATACTTTAACGCTAGTGTTATTGATCGTTTTCAGGGCAGCTGACACCTTCGGAGTCTCTATTTCACTACGAAAGCGGACAAAACGGTGCCAGCTTTTCTATCCTCGGTCACGTGCCTTCTTTTCTGGACGAAATCGAGGATCGATATACGGAGGAGGAGAAAGCAGCATGCGACAACGACAAATTCTGTTTGTACGACGCACACGAGTCGCACAACATTAGCGTCGGTACAGAAACACTTGCCACGCGATCTCAATTCCTCAAATCGTTGAACCAACTTGGTATACATAATTGCAACGTTTAAAGATGTCTTTGAAAGACACAAAAATTCTTACCTAAGTGCATACAAATCTGATGCGTTTTGATGTTTAGGTAATTTGCCGCCAGTAATGGAAGGTGGCGACGTCATCAAGGCAACGGTAGGCGTGGAGACGGTATACAACTTTAATGTGTCCGACGACGGCGCAGAAAATGTCATTATGGAAGGAGTTCTTCCTTCCAGTGCCTCACTAGAACGTGTCGGAAACAGCTTCGCGTTTACTTGGAGGCCGACGTCGTTTGCGTCCGTTAGTATTCACTTCGTGGCCCGCAACAGTTTGGGTCTGACGAGTCAACTGCATCCGCTTGTTCGCTTGTGTGCGTGTAATTTGGACGGGAAAGCGTCGTGCGTGCCGGCGCCGGGGGACGGCGGTGAGGCGAGGTTCCTTCTTGATGATTGCCTATGCGGGATGGGATGGGAAGGACGCTTTTGTTGTATTGACATTGACGGCTGTTTGGCCTCGAACTGTTATCCGAATACAGCTTGTATTGATCGACTGGCTCCCGATCTCGGATTCGACTGCGGAGAATGTCCGACGGGATACGAACGCGACGGAGACAAATGTCGAGGTACAACACACACACACACACACACACACACACACACACACACACACACACACACACACACACACACACACACACACACACACACACACACACACACACACACACACACACACACACACACACACACACACACACACACCAGTTTGTGTATATTATTACAATTAGTACAGTACGTATTATTACTTTTTAGTCTGCGAAGTGAGAGCACCATACAGATAAACAGAATTAACGATTAGACACACAATTATGAATTTATCTGATATTACAGTTGTGTGTATATGTTTTGTATACGTTATCAAATATTAAATAATAAAAATTTAAAAAACGCTACAAGGACTGCATGTCTGCATGACAGTAGCAGAGACTGCAGGGAATGTAAAAGTCAAGAAAATTTAGTTTTTAGTGAAACATTTTGATGCAGAGCAAAATGACATTGTGAGCTTTGCTCTCTCGATCTGCCACACCGATCGACATGCCAGCAGGTACGTATACCAACCAGATTCAACGCGTCGCCGTGTACATATGTATACTTGAAACTCGTACCGACAATTGGCATTTTTGTGATTGACGGCGTTTTGCGAGTATGACACATGCGCAGGAGAGACCGCAAGCGCCTTTTGGAACTCGATTTTTTTGTTACCACAGCTCATAGTACATCGGATTACGCATTGACATCTAGCTGCTGTTACTGAAATTGCTGTTATCGATTGTTAGACGTGTCGTATTTATACTCTAACGTGTGTGTGTCCTAGACGTAGACGAGTGTGCGCATGACGATCTGAACAACTGCAGTCAAATCTGCGTGAACAGGGAACCGCATTTTTCGTGTCTCTGCAGGCCGGGATACACGTTGCAAGAAAACGGAGTCGGCTGCGACAGTAAGACACGTCTTCTTTGTATAAAGCAAATGTTAGATATCGAGGAGACTTTTGCAGATATTAACGAATGCGAAAAGTATCGGCCGTGTCATCAAGTGTGTCGCGACGTCGACGGTTCGTTCTCTTGCAGTTGTCACGACGGATTTCATCTGGATGACGACGACGTGAATTGTCTAGCAAACAGTATGTGTCGACAATCGTTAATTGATCAGTGGCGGATGTAGGATTTGCTAGACGGAGGTGGGTGGGGGTGGGTAGGGGCGGGTAGGGGCGGGTAGGGGCGGGTAGGGGCAGGGGCGGGGAAGGGGCGGGTAGGGGCAGGGGCGGGGAAGGGGCGGGTATAGGGGTGGAGCACAAAACTAGAGATGTGGGGCACAAAACTTGAGATGTGGTGCACATGTAGGACTTGAGATGTGGGGCACAAAACTTGAGATGTGGTGCACATGTAGGACTTGAGATGTGGGGCACAAAACTTGAGATGTGGGGTGCCCTCTAGGAAGCTTAGGCTGTAGCCCAACAGTTTCGTAAACCCGTGACAACAACATGCAAACTTACATAAAAACGACCTTTGCACTTTGTCAGTATATATAGAAAAAGTATGAAGAAAGACGGAAAGCTACAGGGGCGCGTTCCATTGAGCTCTAATTAAATTCTGGAAATCTGGAAGAGCTGGGAAGAATTTGGAAGAGGTCGGAAGACCTGACATCAATATAATAGAAAGAAGCAACCAACGGAACACCTTTTTCACTTTTGGAAGAGACTGCAAGAAGCTGGAACACAATGTGCCCTAGAAACGTCATCAGGGAAGTGGACTTTGAAGCAACATTCTTTTCGGCAGTCTACAGCGTTTACAATGATGTCATCAGGATATCTTTGTGAACATGCAGATAACCAGATTGAGATATAATATATTGGCACTTGTAACAAGTCTGCATGTAATCTGTAGATTCCTGCATCATAGTCTATCAATTGACTCGGATTTTTGGTACTAAAATAGAGAGAAGGACTCCAAACGGGGATACGTGCCCCTAGTGCCTCCCCCGCATGGATCCGCTACTGTTGATTGTACTGTATAGTGCTGTGCGATGACTGTTGCCTATTTGTGTGCAGACGAGACGCAGTGCAAGGGATCTTCGTGTGAGCAGCTTTGTTACAGACACGGCGATGTAGAGACGTGTAGTTGTCTGATGGGATATCGACTCGACGAGAACAACGCGTCGTGTTCTGGTAAGGCACGTCGACTCGACACGATAGCATATTCTTTCACGCTTGTCGACGGTTAGATATCGACGAGTGCGATGAAAATATGAAAAATTGCGATCATCGATGCTCCAACAATGAAGGATCTTTTGAGTGTGAATGTGACGATGGTTATCGCCTCGGCAAAGACGGACATTCATGCGAAGGTCTTGTGGTAAATTAATAATTTAATTAATTTTTAAAATAGTAAATTAATAAATTAATTATTATTGATTGAATATTTTATAGACAATTAGTTTTACTATTTGATGGTCACCGTCTCGGAAAAAGTATTACGTCTTTAATAATTAATTAACTGTCAATCAACTAATTAATTCATTCTTAATTAATTAATTAATTATTGATTAAATATTTAATTTGTTTGTTTCATATTTGATGCTTATGTAGATGTGAACGAATGCTTGAACGCCGCCACATGCGCTGACATCGACGGCCACATCTGCGAGAACGTTATCGGATCATTTCGGTGTTCGTGTCCGTCGGGGACGCACGTGGTCGAGAAGAAATGCGTTTGTATGCTTTCCTTGTATAACTAGCGTATGACGTACGAGGCGAGTGACACTGTGTTGTTAACCTAGTGATTGACGAGTGTGCGTCGTCGCCGTGCCGCAACGGCGGAATATGCGTCGACGGTCTAGGAGAGTTCACGTGTCGTTGCACGTGCGGCTTCGCAGGAGATTATTGTCAACAGCTAGCTGTAGACAGTAAGTACGCACGATTTCAATTTCGACGCACCATATGCAACGACTGTAAAGTTTTGTAATTTAATAAATAAATGTTTTACGAATTCATTAATACTTAATTAATAATGAATAATGATTGATCAGCATAGGCGTAGGAACTGGGGCGACGGCTGCACGTGCCCCTCACCTTTTCCAGATTTCAAGTGACCTACTAATATCTACGGATGACAGATGTATAGAGATTGCTAACACTGACATGACAAATTCAACTATAACACTAGAGTGCTAGTGTTGGTTCCTGTTTCTTGTTGTGTAGCATGTATATATCTGATTAAATTAATTTAATAATAATAATAATAATAATAATAATAATAATAATAATACTTGTTATGCAGAGCCACGTCCTTTTAGGAAAATGTGTGGCCCTCAATCAAATGTAGGTTCCTACGCCTAAGGGGCTCGTATATATAACTGATCTGATGTGACTGCATGTTCGTCGTTGGTGAAAAGTGATCGCATGCAAAACACACGACGCATTTTATTTATGTCGCACGTGCGGATCTGTTGCATACACATCGCATGTCGTTGACGATCGACAAAGAAATGTAACGAGACAGCTCAGCTGCTGTGAGACATGTTTGTTTGTCATAATAGAGGTTCGTTTATTTTCTCTAGCCCCAATGTTTATAACACCAAGCGCGTCGATAACGTCGTCACCTTCGACTCAGCGGGAGGACGTCACGGCTCTGCCTCCGTCGGACGTGTCGTTAGCGTTGTCTTGGTACTGGGTTTTGACGGTTGTAGTGCTCTGCCTTGTCGTTGCACTCGTTACGGCCTACGTCGTTTATCTACATTTCCGGAAGAAGAATCGACGGAAAGCCGACGATGAGGCTCGGCGATGGCGAGAAGATATAGCAACTTCAGGACAGGACGATGGATCTCGGGTAAACACGCCGACCACGGCTGCCGAGCCGTGGAACGGACCACCGTCGCAGGCCAGCATGAGAGAGAAAAGAGATCCTTTCCAGAACATTGGCCGACGTAAAGGTGCAGAAGTGGAAGTCGATTCGAGTCGTTTACCGTCGGTTGAAAGTGTCGGGAAACGAAAGTCGCCCAGAGCTGAACCAACTCTTGCCAGTTTGCCAGATACTCCAGAACCACGTTATCAGCAACTGCCGACCAAGCTTTCTTCTCTTTCTAAAGAGAAAATGGTATGTATAAATAGACATATGTATTTGATACATCGATGTAATGCATAACGTAATTTTGCATGTGATAACGACGATGACCTTGCCAGAAAACTTGAATCGGGTTTACGAAGTGACTGCTGCATGGAAACCTCCGCTTTCCACTTGACAAACGTGCACGCCTAAATGTTCTAGTTTGTTGTCATGTACAGGCGTAGGAAGTTTTCGAGGTCTGGAAGGCCAAATATTACAATTTTGTGCAAAATAATGCTTTTCATACATTTGCGAGTAATGCCGTGCACGAGACAGAAAAATTATTCCGGTCGATGACCCCTTAGTTCTTACGTACGGTTCCTATACGTCTGTATCCTACTGTATACATGCATGCACGCGTACGAAACGTGCATGTATTCAATCGACATGTGTCGTCTAAAACTTTTCTTTAGGCTAAAACACAACCAGGACTCGCAGATTCCACCTCGAATGCTGCGGCTGGTGACGTTCCTGCGCCTAGATCGTTGCATACGACACTTGGAAGCCTTTCTCCTCTACGCCGTGTTCCTGACGCTCACACGACAAAAGACCTTCATACGAAGCCTTCGGCGGAAACCGTGCCTCGTACGCTGCAGGCCTCTCTGTCTTTGCAACAAAGAGGCTTACCACCTGTTAAATCACAAGAGGAGGCGAACGACTTTATAAGTGCAGCGCACCAATCTACAACTGCGACACAAGGAGATCGAGCTCGACGTTCTCATTCTACTAATTCTTCGACACCAGTCGTCGTTCCTCCTCGTCAGTCCTCCGACAGACTTCCTCCGATTCGTCCAGAAGATTCAAAACAAGTCGAGTCGCAGTCTCTTTCTGCTGACGTGAGTTTTCCTCAAAGGACGGGTCTAGCACAAGTCTCTGATCGTACCCATACAATGCCCGTTGGGCATCTTCCTCCAATCCGTGCGTTTACCAAACCGTTATTACCGCCGCTACCATCAAGAAAACTTGATGACTCGATATCTGAAGAGAGTAGTACATAGATTTAGCAAACAATGCATGCGTATACCCGTACGCATAAAACTCTACTTTTTAGTATATGTAACATGCTGCAGACTCACTCTGTTGGATATGTGTGAATAGGCCGTGCGATCTTAGGAAAAATTGCAGACTGACGTATAGTATACGATTACACACAAGACACGCAATTAGTATTTGGCTGTACATGTGGGCTACATGGATGCCTGAAACACTATGGTTAGCTAAGCAAGAATTTGAAGAAACATAGTTACTTTCACACTTATTGCTTGCATGGTGTTTTGTGTTCACTACAATAATGGTAAACTGATCGGCTGCTATGGGATCTGATAGTCTCGCGTAGCCGGAAGGATGTAGGTAGGAAGGGTCTGACTACGCGAGACTAGTGTAAAACCTAACATTCTAGACACCAGGCACGGGTACAGAGTTTTCGAAAAAGGGTCCAGTTGTTAGCCACATCCCATAGCAGCTAAATCTGTATATGACCTACGAAACCAGCCAACTTAATTCAATCTGTATTATGGTTAACCTAGCCTATTCATTAGATAATTCTAGGAATATAAGTTTAGAATTGAACGAATTAATCATCCATCAAAACATTAAGGTACGTTCACTGTAATGACACGACAAGATTCATGGAACCTAATAATCAATAAACTGAACTCTTAATCATTCTGGTAGAATGGTGTCAAATAGAACGATCGACTACTTCTCTACACCCAATTTTGACATCTCTATGCATGCACATAAGAACTAGTCCTGTCAACTTTTCTTCACCCATGGAAGACCGCCGGTAGTTCATGATTCGTCTTAAAACAGAGAAGGATCTTTCAGCCTCGTAGCTGCTAGATAACGAGCAAAGTGCAACCAAATTTACCAATTATAATAAGCTGATAGATGCATGGAAAGATATCTGCGGCACACTGTTGCAGAGCATCAATCAAATTAGTTAGTAGACCGTAAAGGCTCATGATCAGTAGCAGCACGGTCCTTCCATAGCCTAAACTAATCATGCACTTCATTCTTCAACTTCTTCAACATAGCAGAATTAAAAAGGTAATCTTCCTTCCCGTAATCATGGTCCAGGTGGACCAAGGTTGGTTGCATATATGCTGGTAGTATTTATGCAGTAATTTCACACCCATTTGACTACCATTGCTAACCCTGGTGCAAAATTCACTCAGCAGTTGGTCAACAAAATTTGCCAGTGTATTTGACTCGATAGTAGTTACTGATAGTAGTCATTTCCACGTTACCTCTGTAAATTTGTCTTTTAGTGATACGAGCATGGTAATCTAGCTCTTCTCCCACTTTCCTTGCCATTTCTTGTGCTTGTTTGTACTAGTGCTCATGTTTCCCATCAATGTTAGCTCTAAGATCGGTGATGTCTTTCTTAGTGTCTTCTATCATATTATACGCTGACGATGTCGATATCCCTCTTCTGCAGTTTGACAGTCATTTTCCCTAAAACCTAGAGACGGCTCTCCACAACAACAAATGCCATTATGAATTGAATTTTGCAGAAAGGCAAGCAGTTCCTAAGCCCTAAGGGTAGTGTCTCTATCCCTATTCCAATCTCACTTCTCAATTAAATATTTTGGCTGCAGTAGGCGTGTCGTTGAAGAGGAGGGGTTCTGACTCCCAGGATCCATCCCCTCTATCCGCCCATGTGACACTGGCGTAGCGACGGGGAATAGGGGGGCTAAAGCCTCTCCAATCTCTGTAGGTGGCTTTGCAATGTGGTCGATTAGCCCTCAAACTTGAGGACCACGCTACGCTGGTGTAGAATACTATTGGACTTACTTAATGTCTATACGCCATGGCATAAAACACAACCAGGGGTTTTAATAGCACTTGCAGGTGTGGCTGTAGCTCTTTTTATTAATTAACAGTCATTTTTTACTATTAGCAATCAAGTATGTGGCAAGCAAAATGAAACTACGTAGCATCAAGTTACAGAGTTAATTAAAACTGGGGGCATGTAGCAGTATGTAGCCTCGCAAGCCAGGCTTTTTCGCGCTGTCGCTGCTAAACGCACGTGAATCACGCGAGGAGGAGGAGCTTTTGTCGGAATTACTCTTGGCTACAGTTACAAATCACGTACGCTAACCAGAGTCATATATGTGGCTCTGACCCTAACCATAGCCTCGCAAGCCAGGCTCTTCCGCGCAGTCGCTGAGCTAAACGCACGTGAATCACGCGAGAAGGAGGAGCTTTTGCCGGAATTGCTCCGGCGCGAGAAGAGCCTGGTCGCTTTCGAGAACGTCAGACCCCGAATCCGGTTTCATAGCTTGGATAAGGCTAATTCGATTTTCTAAAGAGCTCGTTAATGTAATTGCGTTTGATACATGAAGTGCAGACAAGCCCTCCGCGGAGAGCGACTGGTCCGGTGAAGCTACACTCTTCAGCAACGTTTCTTTCTACATAACTCATCTGCAGGTTTGCGCGAATTGAAACCGACATAGAAGTGTTCACCACTCTTGCGCGTCTACTCTGACATCTATAGTCTGTGGGGGAAATGGTGTGAGAACTGCCGGCTCTGTTTCACTGAACGGTTCATCAAAGCAGTGGCATATACAGCTTGTTGACCTCTCCAGACGGGAACGGAGTTCACGTCATGATCAGATGGCGTGTATTGCCAACGCTGAAATAAACGTGTGACAGTACTTTCGACCTAGCAAGCAGCTCTTTTTACGATATTGGCTTGGATCTGAACTGGTAAACACCAATACTAGGCGTGGGAAAACAGAAGTGCAGTGGACCTACCATGTTCAGGAAGTGTAGAGTTGACTCGTAGTTGCATGTGTTGTGTACTACGTACGACTTGTTTCAATGCATGGACTCTGAGTGCTACATACACTAACCGCGTACAATACATGAGTTCATTTCTCAAACTACCGCGCTGCAGATTGGCAGTCGTCTAGATTCGAATTCGGCGGTGTACTGTTGGCGAAACTGAATGCTGAAAAGGAGTCGTGACACCGCCGAATATTACATGGCTGAGCTGTCTAGATACGTACTAGAAGCGAACGATAATGTCAACTACGTACTTCGCTCAAAACAAGCCAGTGCGTGGAGCGATGCCGCGTCGTTACTCAACTTTCTACCTACAGGCTTAGCTAATCGAATTAGCCTTATCCAAGCTATGAAACCGGATCCAAGGTTCCACGTCACTATGACGCTCTCGAAAGCGACCAGGCTCTTCTCGCACTGGAGCAATTCCGGCAAAAGCTCCTCCTTCCCGCGTGATTCACGTGCGTTTAGCTCAGCGACTGCGCAGAAGAGCCTGGCTTGCGAGGCTACCCTAACCACACACGAGGCATATGCAGCCAAAGCTCATGTTGTGAATGAATTTTCTAATACAAACAAGAGCTATACGTATACTGTACAGTTCAAGATTTTGCTTTTGCTGCATGCTGTCTAATGTCCATCATTTCCTTCTTCAAATACTAGCCAGAAAACACCGTATTCTGGACCGTGGATGAGCGGCTTCTTCTCTGTATACTCGAGAGGAATTTGAAATATTTTAGAAAAATGCCCGTATCTGCAGTCTTCCATTTCAGCGTCTACAGTAGATGTCGCACCTCCCTGAAAGTACATCACAGTGTCTTCCTTCTTCCTTCCACTAACTTCTATTGCCATGCAGCCGGCGACCGTTGACTGAACGTAGTTTCGCTTCGCTTGAAGGCGTGGCACACCTGGTGCTTCAATCCTGATTCGCCTATATCTTGAACCAGCTGGTGACAAACGAGAATCTCTATTTGGTCTCTGTGAAACGTAAAAATAAATACATTAATTAAATTGCTTATACAAACAGACCGATAGTCAATATCTCACTTGTGGGTGAAACCCATCAAGAGTAGGTACAAAATTTCCGTCATATGAGCGTGTTGGTGCCACCGGCAAATTTTCCTCCAGTTTGACCGGTTTGTAGATCGTTTGTCCGTTCTCTTCAGTAACCTGCTGGATCCCCTTGACATTCGTTAGAAATCCTCCTTTGCTCAGCAGTTTTGAAGAACACTCAGCAAAAAGATGGCTGAGCATTTCAGGAGTGTAGGGATCCTGTGGCTGCATCAAAATGGTTAGAAATTTTTCTCTAAGGAGGTCAAAGATTGCGTTATTGTAATACCGATTGGTCTCGAGCTCGTTGTTCATCGTGAAAATATGGCGAGTATGCAGTTGTGGACAATCAAAGCAGGAGACTCCTTTCCTTTGACTGAATATACCTTTATAGAATACGCAGAGCTCCATTGTGTTTAGCTGTGTGTGAAAAAACAGTAAAGACAATGAAATCTGTATCGTATAGAGACATAGGATTCTCAAAGCTATGCCTAGCTATACCTTGAACAATTTCTCCGCCTCTTCACGATCACTCACGTCCTTGAAGTTGTGGATTACAAAGATATCTGGGCATCTGCGCATGCCATCTCGACAACATTTTGCCCATCTGTCGGCCAAATCCCTGAAGAATCGCTGATCTAACGCGGTCACCTCGTTCACTACAAATATGAGGTAGGCAGAGAGACCCAGTATCATCGACCGATAGAACTGATCTTGTTGCTCAGTTTCTTGCATCAGACTGCTAGCTTCAAACGGTATTTGCTTGTCGGTGTTCTTACCGGTCTCAGCGGGTACGTCGTCTGGGATGTTGGCTAGTTAAAGACAGTTTACACGTAGCGTGACCTCTAGAAATGGGGGGTACTTGAGTATGCTGACTTTCTTGGCTTCGAAATTGACTGATATATATATATATATATATATATATATATATATATATATATATATATATATATATATATATATATATATATATATATATATTCAGTGGTCAACTCATTGAGTGATGTAATGTAGTAATATAATAGTTTTACGTCTTAGCGCACGTTAGCATATCAGTGGCTAGATAACACATCGCTTACTTAGAATACATCAGTCTTTTTACCTGCAATCGCCGTGTACCACAGTAGTAGACGTAGTACACATTAGTGGCGTTAGTGGTTGCACGTGACCTAGGCACATGAGGTAGTACAAGAGCATGCCACCGATGTTTCCGATATGGTGTTGTATGTCTAACTAAATGTACAAACGCAGCAACAACATGGCGACGTATACGGAAGCGCAGGTGTGTACTACGTACGTACGTACGTGCCTGTACATTATGTCATGTGACAACTTCCTGCCGTCCCTGAAGGAGCTGCCAGAGAAAGCAAACTAGTAGAGGTTTCCCTCTTCAAAGCCTAGAGCAACGGATTAGTCAAGACAATTCACGCGAATTCTTGCCGGATGACGGATGAAACTTTCGAGGCTAATAATTACACTCACGTGCCCACGTGACGTACTCGAGCGCTTGCGCTAATGTTGGCCTAATCATACTTAGCTTAATTAATCATAGTCTAGATAGGAATGAGTAATTACGTAATTAGCTAAAACAAAAAATTTGAGCTTTCATTACTAAACATGACTAGATACACACCTTGTCCTTTTGCAGCTAGACGTGCGGGCTTATTTGAACCGGGTCCGTCGATCAGCACTAGATGTAGAATGTCTTCTCTTCTAGTACTTTTTACCCACTTGAAACTCAGGCCTCGTGTACCATCAAACTTTCCTTCCATTGGTAGCTGACAGTCGGCTAGATTGCTCATAACCCACGTCTTGCCTACGTTTTCGTCACCCAAGATGCCGAGCGTGTGTCCCTTCCATTGTTCGCAGAAAAGCTCTTGTCTTGGATTAAATGTGCACGACCAGAAGCCAGTCGATCCCCTTTTCTTACTTGCCTCGTCATCACAGAGATTGGCAAGGTTACAAATCTGTACGGCATCAAACCGAGTTTCGTTCTTTGCAGCTGTATACATTGAGATTACAAATTTATTACAGTCGCTAAATGCCTTTGTTAGACATATTTTACCTTTTTCATCTAGTAATCTATCGACATCTTCATCGGGTGATTGATAAACCGCAGGATTTCGAATGACTAGAGCCGAAAAAAGACCGGAAACAAAAGAAAAAACGGACTTAGCAGCATCCACTAGAAGTGGACGGTTTGAGTGCAGACAGCCTACTGATCGGGTCTAGTGAGAAACGTTATTTTTCTTAGGTGGTAGTTCCCCAAAATGCAACGCGTGTTGGGACATATATTGTAATTGATCAGGGAGCTTGACAATGATGCATGAAAAGGGACCCATGAAAAGGGACCCATGAAAAGGGACCCATGACTTGCATGATGGTATTTCCGTTTATTATAATCTAGTTTGTTGCTTTCTCCCATACCTTTGAATGTAAAGATTGCTAGTTTATGGTACCGCTGTGCCTGCGCAGTTAACCAATCATGCAGCAGTAAAGTAAGCCACTACTGCTATACTGACTTCTAATAGAGACAGCAATACAGACATGCAGTCCCTCAGGAACTCCCTGGTGACTAATTGTGTACACAGCTGCCTAGACCAAATATTTTGGGTACAGTAGCTGTACTGGGGACTGTAGTAGGGACTGCTTATCAGTTGAAATTCAAGAACCAAATCTAGCTGGACAGTGATTTCACATTTACTAAAACTTTACTACATTTGTGCACATGCATGCATGGACGCTGTTGCGATCTACAGTTAGGTATACCTCGATCTAGACATCTAGATAGCCTCGATTCTGTTGAGGAAACCGTATATTACAGGCAAACGATCTACAAAGATGACTCAGCTTGTTTTTCAAGTTCAGGGGACTGTCATGATCAGGGGACTGTCATGATCAGGGACGCTAACGTCGTGTGTGGTTAGAGGTGGTAACTCTATATCTAGGGAGCTTTCATGTGACATCACCTGCGAAAGCGAGACGTCCAAAGTCCCTCGTTATATAAAACGTAAACCCTGCAGTGTTCCCGACAGATCAGTCTCGGGTTGTCGGGTGGCGATGGGTCAGTACATTTCTACCATGTTTTACGGCAACGGCGCTGCCGATGACAAACATCAATGGCAAGATGACAGAGATGTCGATAGATGGGATGAAGAAAACGGTGAGATGCAGCTATTTAATTGTTTCAGCGGTGTCGTGCTAATTACCCGATCATCACAGAAGACGACGGAAAGAACCCGTATGATATCGTCCTGTCTTGCAAACTTGGCGATCTGTGTGACGATGAAGCGAGTCAGAAGAGAGGTTCACCCGGCTACTGGACGTGCACATTCAATGAGAACGAAGACGTCGAAATGGACAAATGGGCGGGACACGTCGTTGGCATCTTGGGTCAGTACAACAGAGGCAAGACGTGGTTCATGAGTCGTTTGAGTAACTGCCAGCTAGCCAAGGAAGGAAGGACGATCAGAACGGAAGGCATCAGTCTCAAGTGGGTAGAAACGACGGGAGATGCAGGAGGTGACCGAGAGGCTGACGAATTCCACCATCTTGTTATCGATACGGCAGGTTCCAATACTCCCATAGCTCTGTCAGGAGTACAGACAGGTCGGTCGGTATGTATTCGTACAGAAAATTTCGTAATTCTTAGGCTATCATAGGCATAAGTGTGCTAGTAACTAAGTTGTGTATGTAGCTCAACTTTTGACTGACCGTTCTTTGCGTTTCTAGAAGAAGTGCGAAAGAAACGTCGCGGCAAAGCTGGAAACCTACGAGGTTAGTTGACAGGCATTTGACGTGAGTGTTAACTATACAGACTAAGACTTTACTGCTGCTTTCTCTAGCTAATCACTGGAGAGGTGAACACAACAGACAAGGAACTCTTGGGGATGCACAAGCCGGTAACAACGCCGACAACCAAAAACTGGATGAAGCTAACAGTATGATGCAAGAAACGGAACAATACGAACAGTTTCTCCAGAGCATGACGTTTGCTCTCTCTGACTACCTCATCGTGATATTGAACGAGACGACCTTGTCAGATCAGAGGTTTCTCATCCAAGTGGTTCGCAAGTGGAAAGAATGCCCCCAAGAAGGCAGATGCAAAGATATCTTTGTGATACACAACTTTAGGGACATGCATGATCCCGAGGAGAGGGAAGAACTGTTTGCGGTATGAAGTGAAATGTGATACAACAAGAAATGAAGTGAAACTGATGTTGAATTTTGTGTTTACATACAGCAATGCACTGAGGATATACTGGATGGTCGCATGGACAAAAGGAAAGGCGTTTCCTTGTTTAATTGTCGTACTTTGCACACCCGTCATGTTTGCTTGATGAATGACGACAAGCAAAGGGATTACAATGATACCGTGTTTGAAATTGTTAAGGATTGGATTCACAATATTCTACCAAAGCCACAAGACCCTTACACTCCTGATGAGCTCGCTGCCCGATTTGCTAGGTGCAGTTCACAGCTGCTGAGTGAGCGAGGATATCTCACGAATGTCAAGAAGATCGAGTTGATGAAAGAAAACGAACAGATGTTTTACAAAGCAGTCAAGTTGGATGACAACCAGCCAGTGGCACAATTACGGTCCGATGACGATAAGTTTTATTCTCCACTTCTTAACTTTCGACCTGCAGTAAGGCATTGAATTTTAGTTTGGTTCATACAATTTCTATGTCATGATGCCAAATGTACTGTGTGCAGCACTCAATACTTCACTATCGATCTGAAGCTGGTTCTGAATGCAAGCTAATCAGGATCGAAGCTCCAGGTGTGGCAAACATTGAGACGAAGCCAAACTATAAGCGGTCGACTGTCGGTCACTGGGCAATAGAAGTAAGTGGACTCAAGGAAAGGGATGATGATGTTATGTTTGTCAGAGATCTAGAAAAGCAGGCAGTGGATGGCAATCCTCGTCTGAAGCCGGCAATTCGAAATGACCGAGGTGGCAAAGCAAACAAACCAGAGCCTGATGCTGACAGCTGCAGATACGGGAACTTTTCTGAACTCTTTCAGATTCCTCTCAAGTTCAAGAAACCACAAGTTCTGAAACTGGGCCCTGAAAACGGAGTCTTCTATCTGCTATTTGAAGAAGAAGAGGACGAGGGCGGACAGCAAGCAAAATAGGCAACATGTGAATGGAGTCGAACTTTAGATACGCAGGGTAGTTGGGAGTTGTGTTACATGTAGTGTGTAATGTGCTTTACCTTGGTCTGCATTATCAGTAGTATGATCAATGTTGTAATCATTGTGGTAGTTGATATCGAGTCATGAGTACTAGTGTTCTCAATAGACTGAATTTCAATTAGCAATAAATGATGCTGCAAGGTGCCATTTAATTAATTAACTTGTTTTCTGGCATCACAGATTAAATGCACTCTATACTCTACAGCTAGACCATTTATTGCTGTATTGACCTATAGCTACAATGGTAGTTAATTATTTAGGCTAACTAGCTATAGAATCAACGTTTTGAATCCTTGTTAGGTACGTCTTCGATTTAGGTGAGACTTTAGAGCTCTAGAGACAATAGCTAATCAGGGCTATCACAAGTGTAACGCTATAACTCGGTCGTGTTCCTGTCCGTATTAGATCTACGTTCATCAAAAGCAATACAAACACGTAGACTCTCTCCTCTTGTCTCGCGCGCGCTACAAGTTGAACCACGTGATTTCCTTATACCCTGCAGCAGGAATTGGGCATGACGGGTTGTGAAGTTTGTGAAGAACATGAGGCGAAATATAGATGCCCTGTTTGCGCCATAAAATAGTAAGCGTGTAAACCTAGGCATGACATCAACGGAACGACTGCAGATAATTATACAAAACTTTGGTCTATACACAAACATTTTGCAGCTGTTCTGTTTCTTGCTACAAGAGACACAAAGGTGAGCTGTTGTAGACAGCTATGTGATGCATACACACAAATGTAAGTAGTACATGTTACTCGTGTGCTCATATTTTGCAGAAAACAACTGTATAGCGGAGAAAAAGTTGGAGGATTCCAGTAACAAGTTGGCACAATCCGGTTCTTTTGGATTAGTAAGAGGTACAGTATATTAATAATTACATATTGACTCGATGGTTCGTTTCCAAATTTTGAAATTTGGTGACACAATTAATTAAGAATAGGTGTAATGCAGCTAGGGTATGTACAGTGTGGTTGGTCAAATCAATTGTGTTTGTAGGTGTAGTTGTGGGCAAGTGATTAATTTTGCAGTTTGAGGACTGACTGCTTATCATAATTATTGAGTATTTGAGCATGTGTGTAGGTTGCAGCTGGGTTATAGCAAGTCATGCACTTACAAGGAGATTGCATTAGATCTATGATTTGTTGATGCGCGACACTTTCTTTCTTGTTTAGTTTATTGCTAACACCACATTTCAAGGTGGTTTTGACTAGCAGCTGGAAAATTTAGAAACATAGAATGCTAGTGGCACTCAATGATGGATTTAGAATTTGTGATATGCCAAAATAATAGATCATTATACTTTGTTATCAGGAGTATACATAATTTATATTAAAACTGTGTGTGTTAATCCACGGTACTTTGCTTGTGTTCTGGATTGCACACTGACACTGCACAACAGACTGAAGTCTCGCATAGCCATACCTAAACCACGCTCTTAACATCTGAGGGCTACGCGACAACTACTTCTTTATGATTGCATACTACTGTTATATGCTCTGTGTACTTGAGCACATTAGAATGATTTACTAGACTCTTTACAGAGCAAATTGATAAATTACTGCCAGCTGTCAAAAGCTTCACACAATGTTATGATAAGGTGGTCAGCCATAATGTTCTATTTACATTCACATGATGATGAGATTTTGGTGATTTTGTTATTAATGTTTATTGGAGTGAACCAGAAACTTAGCTAAACAGAAATAGTTGCTTTTACGCATTTCCCATAATGATTTTTGATTTGTCATACTGATTCTGTGTTTTGTATTGTCAGAGGAAGGCGAACTGACCTCATCAGACTCAGAAGCTTCTGACAGTGACGAAAGAGAATTTGATTACAAAATGTTGCAGCAACTTGGTATTTCTCGTATTCTAGCTGTTGCTGTTATCTGTGCTGTCTGACTGTAGATATTGTTGGTTTTCAGATCATTCTGATGATATTAAACAGATGCTGTTAAATCCTCATCTTTGTGACATGATTGAAAATATTGAAGAATCGTCTGATCCAGAGAGAGCTCTTAGAGATGCCTTAGATATTCCAATATTTACAGAATTTGCCAACACCTGCTTGTCTATATGCTCGTCTTCAAAGAAGTAAATAAGTGAGTAGTGAGCGTTTTGCTTAGAGCTACACGTACTTGTAGCCTGTACAGAGGCTTGTGTGTTGTCAAACAAACACCAACATGTTGAACATGTGTTAACTGATTCTGATATGCTTTGAACACAATTGCACACACTCTTAAGTACTTTTAGAGTAGTTTATAACAACACAGATGATCATTTCAATCCAACTTTGTTTTTTGTATATACAAACGGGAACAAACAAAATCGAAACCATGCAGATAAAATGAAAATCATGTTGCGTTGGTAAATTCATCTGCTGTCCAGGGAAAACGATTCTGAGGCTGTAAGTCAGACTGTAAGTCTGATCTTCCATTGTACCCTGCAGCTATATACAAGTTGATTCTACATAGTGGACATAAAACTATGATTCAACGCTGTTAATTAATTAATACAACAAGGTATTAGGCAAATTAAACAGAGTAACAGATTTATACAGTTTCTTGAATGAGTCCACTGACTTGGAAAGAGCTGATGACGGAAGGAAGGTTGTTCCATTGATTACGAGCTAGTATAGTTTGATATCTTGTACCTTTGCGTCTTTCTACTTGGCGTGCTACTCAGAGTTTTTTACAACAACCCGCGACAGATAGAAGGGACATGATCATTCTCTTTAGGTCACCACTTTGGCTTTCCTTTCAAAGAATTGTTACAAGATGATAGGATGAAATAAGAATGATTTGGTGAACACGTGCAGTGGCGTAGCTGGATCCTTCTTCAAGGGGGGTGCACCAGCCAGGCAGATGTGCGGTGGGTGTTCCGTAGGAGGAGTCTAAACTGACATCTCGGTTATCTCCAACGTTCAGAGACAGAGTACGAAGGACACGTCCACGGACAAAAACCTAGGCCAAAATTTTGGGAGGTGCACGTGCCTCTTGTGCCTTATGCCGGCTACGCGCCGACGTGTGTATTTGGTGAACACGCATGTGTATCACTGACTAGAAGAATTTGTCTGAGGACTGCAGTCGTATCAAATACGGGACTTTTGTTACCGATTACGGGACTTTTAGACCGGTTTGGTACCGCATGCGGGACTTGCAGTATCAAATGCGGGACTTGCACTAGTTCCTTACGTCATCTCTAGTGAACTTGGGACTGTTTCTGAACGCCAGCGGCTGTTCGGCAGCAGCAGCTTCTTAGTTCAATGCAGCAAGGCAAATCAACTGCACAACGACAGCGACAGAGACATTCTGTCGGTGTAGAGAGAAGTTTGTTGGGTAAACTCATTCAACTGGTTTGGTGTGCAGTAGTCAGCTTTTTCTCATTGCCACGAAGATGGTTAAAGAAGTCAAGTGCTCCAGTCTCCGTTAAAAAAACCGGTAGAAGAGACCATTCTGCTAGTGAGACAACATCATCCCAATCAGCGACGCTTTCTCACGGGCAACGCAGTCTGGTACGCGGTAGGAAGCGCGATTCGCTTCTGCACCGTGTCAGTTATGGCCCGTCTGCAGTGTTTACGCCAGAATCGTCGACGTTGCTGAGTGGCTATCGCCCGTATAAAGGCAATGATTTGGTAGCAGTCGGACTGATGACTCTCACCGGTCACTTGGTCGTGTCAGTCGGAAAAGATGGAGGAATATTGAAAGATCCTGTTGTTTCTTTCTACGCTCCAAGACAGTCTCATCACGCTCTGGTGCAAGCTGTCAGGTCAATGATGGGAGTGACTTGTAGTCTGAAGAGTCGTGATTTGTCTCTGACTGCGTTGGGCTTTGAAGTAATGACTTGTCGACCATTTCAGGACAAGTCTTTATCATATGATGCTTTCATTAACTTGGTGACGGCTGTTGGGTGGCCAGATACGACTGGCGGGAACGTCCTAGTCAGACCTTGCTGTTCTCGACTCGAGAGATTGCAAATTCTACAACGAACTCTTGTATTGTCTATGACTCGGGTGCTTGTTATTGTGATCAGTCAGCTCGATCGGAAGCAGTTGAAATCAGTTTGTCAGATCATCAACCAGGCTCAAACAAAAACTGACTCAGAAACAACAATTCTTATTTTTCATGTTAATTGTTTATCACAGGAAGTGAAGGTAATGGACGTGTACTAACACAGACAGACACACACAGACAGACACACACACACACACACACACACACACACACACACACACACACACACACACAGACACACACACACACAGACACACACACACACAGACACACACACAGACACAGACAGACACACACACACACACACACACACACACACACACACACGCACACACACACACACACACACACACACACACACTGTATCTTTTAATTTCGAGTATCTGATTAAATATGCTTATTACAGAAACAAACAGAACTGATTGAGGGATGCTTTCCTGATCGCCAGGCTGCAGCTGTTCATCAACTTAGTGATAAGTCGTTGAGTCAGGATTATTTGCAAGGGAACATTCGTCAAGGCAGTCGATCAGGTGTTTACCATTGTTATTGCAAGTCACGAAAATTTCCTAATCTTATGGAGATTCTAAAGAAGTGTGGATTATCATATGAATCGCTAGTGCAGTCTATGAGCACAACTGGAGACACAGTTCACTCTCTCGTTGCACAGATAGCAAAACAGGTAGGACTTCGTGTGATAGAGAAACCACTAGAAACAGGTTATGACTTGACGATCACTGGACCTACCGACAAAGGCAGTTTTATAGATGTCGACTAATGGGTAGTTGTGGCTGGCAATCATTTTTAAGCCAGTCTATAGATGCCGTATGGTTCATTCAAGCAGTGAAGTATAACGTGTGTATAATGTAATGAAAGTCTCCCTTCTTTGCATTGCTGTCACCGTTGCTTTTTTAGTGTTTGATAAGTTTTTACTTAATTGGATCTATTTTATGAATGGAAGTGTATGTGTAATTGAATAATCAGGAATTGCCAAATTGACAATTTGAGCGAGGCTTGAGGCTCACACCATATGCTGACGATTCAAAAAACCCTAAGTGATTGGCATGACCCATTCAATTCAAACCTCTTCAGTCTACACGTCGAGTATTTCTGCATTCTGTTTAATTTGACACCAGCTGACATACAAACAGCCTATTACCGTGCACGTACACACTGTATGTTTAGTCAATTTTCCACTGAATAAAAGCTCTCATGATTTACTGTAGTGCTAGGTATTCTCACGACTATATTCTCACAGAAATTGATGTGTGTTGCAGTATTTAGTAGCAGCTAACATATAGAACAACTAAACAGTCAATTCCAAATGTGGTAGTGACAACATTTCTATATGTGTACTGTACCTAACTGCACAATTAACGTGTTACAATTAATTGTTAATTAGCAATTATATAGGATGAAACTTTGGCGGGAATGTATTTTAGCAGTTTGCTAAGAAATTGACCGAAAAGCGAATTGGTGGGTTTTATTTTGGGGGTTGGACATCATTGTTAGATAATTGATCTAAGCTTCACGACCTCATTCTCATGTTTTATCCTCTCTGCTAGACAGGTTAGGCACAACAGACGGCAAGCTGGGGTACCGTCTTGTGGCCTTATCCGTGTAACTGCCACATTGCTATAATGCCTGATGCACGTGGGTGGTGACGTTTACATGACGTCACAATATCCCAGTGGCCAAATGATGGATTTTATATTGGTACTCGCTGGCTGGAAAATCTGCCAATCCGCCAAAATAAATTCCCCACCAATATTTCATCTTATACGGTATTATAAATGATTTGGACATGTGAATGGTCTGTAGAACTCTATAATACGGTCAGTCTATAGTCTGCAATGAATTAGATTGATGGTTTAGGTGGATAGAACCGACTGAAATCAATGCTGTTGACTGCTGCTTCTTTATTCAGACATTAGTACAATCAATAACATAATGACCGTGAGTTTAACAGATATCTAAAACACCGAGTCCTATCACTAATGATAGAGGCTATGCAGAGTCTTACGCTGTATAGGCGTATGCAGAGCGTTGCTGAAGACCATGGCTTGCTTTGTCAATCTCTAGTTACTTATTCTTGCGTTACTTCTTGTCCACCTTGTTCTTCCTCTTCTTCAAACAAAATATAAAAGATACCGTTATCTGGGCCGATTTTCACGAAGTGTGGTTTTTTGAACTGGAGAGGAATCTGAAATAGTTCAGAAAAGTGCCCATATCTGCAGCTGTCGGCGTCCGGCTCTATTTTATTGAGTTTGTCGACTTTCTCAGGAGTCGGTTTTAGGCGAGGATTGAATTCCACTTCTTGGCTTTTTAGCTCTCTCACATAGTTCACACTGTCTTCCCGTTCTTTTTGTCCACTCACTTCTACTGCCCAGTGACCGACACTCGACCGCTTGTAGTTTGGTTTCACCTTTATGCTTGCCACACCCGGGGCTTCAATCCTAATCAACTTGCAATCGGAACCGGCTTCAGATCGATAGTTACGTATTGAGTACTGCACAAGCAAAATTTTCGTCAACACATTCAATTCGTATCATCAGAAACTAGCTATATCTTACTGCTGGCCGGAAACCAAGAAGCGGAGAGTAAAATTTGTCGTCATCAGACCGCAGCTGTGCCACTGGCAAGTGCTCCTCTGACTTGACTGCGGTATAGATCATTTTCCCGTTGTCTTCCTTATGCCGAATCTCTTTCACGTTCACAAGAAATCCCCTCTCCCTCAGCAGCTGCGTACTGCACTTAGCAAATTGACGGGCAAGCTTTTCTGGAGTGTAAGGGAATTGTGGCTTTGGAAGGATGTTATGAATCCACTCTTTGACGACGTCAAAGACGGAATCATTATATTTCCAGTGTGTGTCGTCGTTCATCAGACAAACATGGCGGGTACGCAGAGTAGGACAAGTAAACCAGGAAACGCCTTTCCTTTTGCCCTTGCGACCGTCGAGAATGTCTTCTGTGCATTGCTGTACGTAAACAACACAACTTCAACATCAACGTTAATCTAGTGTATACATGTATGCAGTACTAAAATTCAATTGGTATAGGTTATATGTACACTCAGTACCGCAAACAGTTTTTCCCTCTCCTTAGGATCTTGCATGTCCCTGAAGTTGTGTAGCACGAAAATTTCTTTGCATCTGCCATCTTGCGAGCATTCTTTCCACTTGCGAACCACTTGGATGAGAAACCTCTGATCTGACAAGGTCGTCTCGTGCAATACGACGATGAGGTAGTCAGAGAGAGCAAACGTCATGCTTTGAAGGAATTGCTCATATTGTTCTGTTTCTTGCATCAGACTGTTGGCTGCATCCAGTCTTTTGTTGTCGGTGTTGTCACCGGCCGCCGCTTGTGCATCACCAGGCTCGCTCGGTTTGTTGAGTTCACATCCGCCCTGATTAGCTAGATGAAACAGCAGTAAACAATTGTCATATAGCACCCACACGAAACATTTCATCTGCAATGTCAACCTCGTACATTTCCAGCTGGCAATAGCTGAACTTGCATGCAAGACAATGCAGCTAGCTACTTGCTGGAACAATGGTCACCAAACGCGAATATAGCCTAGATTCGTGGTCAACAGCGAATACAGTCTTGGGGAGCGCTAATTAGTCACGAATGTTCTTGCTCAGGTTGCTTTGCGTTGGACTAGGGCATTACCTGCACGGACTGTGAACTAATACGCAGGTTGTAAGCCAAACAACCTACTGGAAAATCACTGTACATGTTAATTATGTGTTGGATATGACACGCAATGTGACACTCAAAAATGAGACGCTAAACGCATTTTTGGTCCCACCGCAGCCTTTTATAGTAGTTGTTGATTTAAATCTTACTAATGCCCATAAGGCCTATTAATTAAGGAATGGCATAAGTTTGCGATTGATTTACATGACAACCTAGAGGAGGTACTGCAGAACATGCCTTATGGCAGTGGGTGCAGTCAGTACTTCCAAGAGTATGACTCTATTCAAAGTGTCTGTGATGCGAGGTGTCGTTTTACGTGTTACTCTAGCCACAGGATTGGAATAGTTGTCCAAGTCGTGACGTGTCTTGAGTTGCGTCATCATGAGGGTCTGTGGGTCGATCATGCCTTTGCATTTGTGTACATGGGGCCTTTGGGCCATTAAGTGCTGTTTTGAATAGAACAATAGTTGTGGAAAGATGCTACAATGAGAAATCTCAAAGACCCCAAGATTTGACTTCGCAACTGTGACGATAAAATCCATTTCTGGGTTGTGGAAGTCGTCCATGTCCATTTTCACTGGTCTGTTGTGAAGTGTTTCTCTCATCCAACGTGTCTGTTTTATGCTACTCTGATCTAACAGGGCAACAGTCATGAAGTTCTAGCTATAGATAACGTCTGGTCTCTAGGTGCACGCACACGTATACATCTAAGGTGAAATAGCTATATAGGGCAATAGAATGCGTACAACTTACATGCTAGTGTGTTATTCTGGATTCTCTTCTTGCGCAGTTGGCAGTGGAAGTTGCAAGCAGTGGAAGTTGCAAGCAGTGATCAAGAACCCAATGCTCCCCTCAAGTCTATCATGGATCATGGGACATGGACTGCTCTAAGTGAGCGTGGTGTTCCAAAACACTCTTAGACTTCACTTGGTAGCAAATTACTAGCAATGCAGCTATATACGTAGAAACAGAACTGTGGAAACGATCACTACGCTCTCAGACCTCAGAATGGGTAGAAGTTCCCATACCAACTCCCGGATAGGGTCAACCTTGTGCATGCAGTACCTCCTCTGATGACAGACGGTGTGAACGTTTCAGCTCCCGGATGAGCTTCCTTACCAAGTACCACACCAGTGTGGGAGAGCAGCTCATCCGGCTCACGCTTAGGTCCAGCCGGTCGGTCTCCTCCTGGGGGGACACGACCGGTTGGAAACTCGAGCCTAGCTCAGGCTGGACGTTCGTATACATGCGACAGAGGCAACACGACTTACCGGTTTGCACTCCTGATAGAGTTATGGGTGTATTGAAACCGGCAGTATCGATAACAAGATGGTGGAACTTGTCAGGCTCTCGGTCGCCTTCGTCGTCTCCTGTCGTTTCGACCCACTTGAGACTGATGCCTTCCGTTCTAACTGTCATACCTTCCTTGGCTAGCTGGCAGTTACTCAAACGACTCATGATCCACGTCTTGCCTCTGTTGTACTGACCCAAGATGCCAACGACGTGTCCTGCCCATTCGTCCATTGGAAAGGGAAGATCTTGCGATGGATTGAATGTGCACGTCCACTGACCGGGTGAACCTCTCTTCTGACTTGCTTCATCGTCACACAGATCGCCAAGTTTGCACGATAGTATGATGTCATACGGATTCCATGCACGATTGCCTGCAGCTGCATTGACACACAACATGTACATCATGTCTCAACAGGAAGTACACACACGAGGCTCATGACCTAGTAATTGGGTTCTCTCACCTTCCTCCTCATTCCATTCATGGCGTGTGCTAGCGCCTTCTGCAGTGTCATCTCCGTATAGAAGTCTGGAAAGATATCCACCCATTGCAACTGGTTAGGCGTCGTTGAGCTAAAACTGTCTCTCGTGACGTTTGCACGTTGGCTGTGTAATCTGACCGTACGTGGGAGTCGAGTCAGGCCTGATCAGGTTGGCTAGGCCATAGATACTAGAGCGGGGGAAAGGGATTGGCAACGCCCGCTTACTTCGAGATCATGCGCTGACGTCATGACGGCATATATGGCGGCTGTCCCTTGCAATGATTCTGAGGTCCTACGCGACGCTGTGGCAGTTGTGTTGACTAAGGTAGACGATTCCCTGAGTGAAAGAAGTAGGAGTGTTTCAGTTTTAGCAGAATCGCTACTTGTCTGGAGTGCTCAGAACAGGCAAGCGTTCGAGAGCTTCGCTAAGTCACTGTTGCGGTTGCTTCTTCCATGTTTGAAGGACGTGGGAAAGAAGCCCAGCAGATCGTGGGAGGAGAGAATTTGGCGCAACTTCCATGCGGTTCGTGTCTCCAGTCACTTGACGACACTGTGGAAGTCGCAACCAACTGAGGTGTGTTCTGGTGATTCGATGCTTTGTCAAATGTTGGTCACTGCTATCATGGAGCACCTCATAAAAGTCCATTACCCTGTTGAGGTTACGTCGTTGACTCATCAGTCTGAGCAATTGGCCACGTCAACAGAGGAGCAAAAGGTGATACGATACATGGCAGGTTACATTCCCGTGTCACTAAGAAAGAAGCTAGAACGATCTTCCCATCACCAAAAAGAGGAATTTATTCTGTGCCTCTGGGGGATGTGTGAGGATGAGACAGATTGTGAAGATTTCCTTGCCTACAATAGACACTGGGTGGATCGAGTAAACCGTGGAGGTCTGTTTATAGTCAGTGATCTGTCCTATCTCCCGTTTGAGCAGCTTGAACTCAATGTTCGTAAGCTATACAATTTTGTCAGCGCTTGACACTTCATCCTCATTATGTTCCCGTGATGAAGTCAGAGAGGCAGTTGTGGGATCAGATGACGTTCAGTTCTATTGGTCCCAGTTGTCTTCAGATCTTGATGATGATGGTAGTCATCAGCTACTTAGAATGATTGTAGACTTATGGATTACAATACGTGGATTTTCATTCGTGAGATCATTTATGGAACAGTACAAACAAGCTCATGCAGTAGGTACTTCTAAAGCTAAGCCTCTTCGTAAAACTTTGAAATCTTAGGTACTTTGTTGCTGAAATCTCACAGTGCCCTTAGAACAATGCTTTTGCACATAGCCTTGGCCGCTCATGCAATGGAGTGTTCTCTTTGTCTACAGCCAGATCACCTGGTCTCCTTCTTCTCGAAAATCTCCCAGTGTTTCCATGGACAGGAACAAGGGCCACTGAGCTCATTACTCGAATAGAAGATGTGTTGTACTCAAACTGCTCTACATTTGGGTTGTCATTGGTTCCTCTCTGCTGACATTGTTTGCCAAAAAATTGTTCAAGTATATCTTGGCAACAGATTCGATTGGATAGCAGGCTGTTCACTTCTGGAATGCTCAGTAAATACTGTCCCATTTCACAGTCTCTCTACTCAACAGCATGGTCTTTTTTACAGAGGCAGACAAATCCTCTCTTTCTGCTATACTGCTCTCCCATTTGTCCAGGTACGGAAGAAATTCATTTTGCAACCACTGTGAAAACAAGACTCTGTATTTGAGTTGTACTCTATTTATTAACAATCTATATATAATGTATTAAATAAAAATTATATATATGTTTGTGTGTATATATATATTAAATAAAATACAAAAGTAAAATATATGTATGTATATATATTATATTAAATAAAATATACAAGTAAAAAATGTATATTGTCATGTGTTTTATATTATGTATAGCTTGTATAGTAAGTGAAGTCACTTTAGTTTACCATATCATCAATAAGTGCCGTAAATATTACCTTGAAACGAGAATCATTGACAGACCGATAAGGCATTCTGAAGGGCTTCAATTTTTGTAGCACTCAGAATACTTGGTAACATTCAGGCAGTCAAAGAATCGATCCATCATTTGACAAAATGTTGCTGTTCCCGAAAAAGCGTCTCCACCGATCTCCAGCAGAGCATGACACACTGACTCACTCAGTACCCGTAGACACACATAAACATGTGTATGATACATCCAGTATATTCCTGTCCAGAGGAAAGAAGTGAAAGCAGTCGCAATGATTTCTACTGTAGCAAGGAGACATACATACTTTCTTACCTGAACTGCTAAGTCCACTCTCATTTTAGAAAATGAGGATAACTTGAGGTGCTCAAACTTCAGCTTAGGGACAAGACTCAACCCTCCAGCACATCTCTGTGCCCCAGAATCTTGGTAGTACAGTCGTCGAAGATGATTCCAACTTATATCTTTACCACAATTCTAAACACAAACACTGATAGCAGAGGTGCAATATCTGTCATACAATATGCTGTAACCAACCCAGAGATTTCGCTTAGGGCTAGTCCAACAGTTTCGTGTCGTCTTCATCAAATGGGGAGCATCAGACACAAACCAGAGAAATGTGCGGTCACGATCACAGCTGAAAGGGTTTCTAGTTCTATAAGCTAGCTGCTCCTGAGCCTCTGAAGAATTCTTTGTTGAATGAATACGAAAGAAGCTACGATTACTACTAGCTCCATCACAGATTATTGCCAGCACCTTACATCCAAGTAGTTCCAGTCGTTGAATGGCTTCCCAAACAATAGGATATAAGGTGTCACCAGAAAGAGTCTTGCAAGGAAACTGTACATATGGAAATCTCAAGGATGTAAATATTCCTCTCACCATTAGCATGAGCACTGAATTTGCAATTAAGAGCTGGCAATGATTTCTTGGTTGCCAATAACTGTTCAAATTTCATCAGATGATTGTTGATATCACAAACATTGATGAAACCTTTCAGCAGTCCTGTTGTTTTGTGAACACCAAATCTTCCTTAATGTGCATCTCATCGAAAATCAACACAACGTGCTTTTGCCAGTCAGCAGCACCATCAAAACTGGCATCTTGAATAAGCCTCTCATCTATGCTGTTACAAAATCCAGAGGACACGTTACAAGTGTGGGTGTAATCTCTCAGTGTTCGTTTGGACGGAAGTGTGACCAGACCAGAATTATAAAGTGTCTCATAGGCAGTGGATGATGTTTGCTTGACAGACAGACACCATCGGACCATCAATGGATGCCATCTCATCTGCTTTGGATTTTTTAATAATGCAGCTTTCATTTGCTGTTTCCAAATAGCTGACGGAAAGAGTTCTTGGGAAATTTTGAAGCAATTTCAGATGACCGTTCTTTCATTATCTGTAGTAGGTCATTGTCTGTTTCAGAATCTAGCTCCATACCATTCATCTCTACATTTGCAACTAAAAGTGACTTCATTCTAGCCATCCTTTGCATGGCTGACTTGACAGAATCTTTGTAAGACTTCAATTTCATTGCTCTCTCTGGTGTTGTCATATAGCGATTGTTTGTTTGAGTTACAACTGCCCTCTTTGTTTGCACCAACAGTTTCTTTTCACGATGATTCATTGCTCTAAGTGTTGTTCTATACTGCCTACATGTTCTACATCGACCGTCCTTGCCACATGCCACCATGTCACAACTGACGTGACGAATGGTTCTTGTAAAACACTTCCTTTGAACGCGACCTCTTTGTGGTCCATAAATGCAATGACTTCATCTCCTCCAGATTTCTTGAACTGTCCTTTCCTTTTTTGTGATAGAGGATGCCAACATTCATCAGGATTGCCGATGCAAATCTGAGACGTCTCCAAATTATCTATAATGGTTCTAATAGAAGCACCATCGGTGACAACCAGGGGTGATGACAACTGGGTACGACCTCTTTCACTCACTCTTTGTCCACGCATGAAAACAACCCAGGAATGGTCGTCCAAAATCTTCAAAGTAACATCTGCTTCAGCAGGCTGAAATGTTGAGTTGGCAACAATGTGGACAATAACACAGCAAAGAGACTCTGCATTTGTAGAGACAGTGAACCATCCCTTTGGTAAAGCTAATGAACTCATGATGTCATCAAAATCAAGTGGGGCAGAAGTTTGGGAAGGTCAATTCTCAACAATGGAGACATCCTCACACTATGAGAAAACACAGTGTTCCTGTCACACTTTAGTACATTAATTACAATTACAATCCAGTCTTATACCTCTGTTTGAGTTACACAGGTTATGCTTGGATTCAGAGGTGTTTGAGTATCCTGTAATTAAGCCAATATTAGTCACATTATCTTGGGTACTGTTGATGCCATCAATGGAAAGGCTAGGACAATACCATCAAACCTTGTCAAGGCTAGACTTGCACGATTCGACTTCAAGTTTCTCCCTGGCAGCAGACTTCCTTCTCTCCCTGTTCTTGTTTTGTAAGACCAACGGATCAGCAACTGCAACCATTTAAGATAATTGGTATAACATGGTCCAACTGGACCAGCTCTTAGTGCTCTAATGAGCACACCTGATGTGACCTCTACTTCATTACTCACTTTCGAGTTCACGCTTAAGGGGAACAGACAGTAGTGAGTGCTCACACGTTTGCCAGTAACTCTGAAAGACAGCGAACAACGAGAGATATCAAAGTTGTCCGTTTCATCGCTGTACGAATGGCACTGGGTGAAAACTGACCTGAGCTAGTCTGCTGCAACTTGCTGTAAACGTAAAGGTCCACTTTTTTGCGCGCAGAATGGCGTAACGCGCATGAGCATCAAAGGCAACCGCCGACCCAGATCGTTTTGTGTTGCACGATGACGTCATCTATTAGGCGTTTCCGACCCTTTCCCCAGCTCTAGTGTATCTATGGCTAAACGCACGTGAATCACGCGATGAGGAGGAGCCTTTGCCAGAATTGCTTCAGCGCGAAGAGAGCGCTGCAGCAAGTCTATACCGTGCAATACAATCAATAGTATCAGTATTCGACCCAGTGCTCGCCTAGTTTTACGAATACCGTAGTCTCTCTAATATTATTAGTGCACACTTAGCGTAGATATTGCGCACATAGTATTACTAAAACATTGCACACACATGGCGCCCACTGAGTGGGACTGCATGATCGTGACACTGATGTTGAAACGTCAACAGCGTTAAAAACAAGCACGGCATCGTAAGTAAGCAACCCCCAGCAATTTCACAAACAAGCTGCAAGTCAAATGAGTAGTTCCTAGCAATGTAACTCTAGCGCGCGTCGTTGGTCGGTCGGTTAATTGGTCTAGCTCGATCTCTAGCTAGACGTCGACGCGCGGTGTTATTGTGCCCTAACGTTTCACGTCTCGGGTCTAACTAATTATAACTCTAGAGAGCTAGACATACTTCTATCCATTTTGCCTGTATGCATAGCTCTTTTAGTACTATACTAGCTAGTGTCCAACACTTGCACAATTAACGTACAGACGTCCCTCGTCTCACGCCTTGTACTTTACCTCATGCATGTCAAAGTAAATAATTGCAAGTCCCAACGGATTGATTAGTTTCAAGAAAGTTTCCAAAACAAACTGTGTCATCCTAGCTGCTGTCGATCGCGCGAGGTACTGCACTATCTACTAAAAAATTAGCTAGTAGCGTGTCTTCGTGTAGATAGTGATTCTCAAACTCGTTGCTTCCCTGGTTCATTGCTATTGCCGCCACTCGCCCTGGACAAGCAGTAGATGCAGGGAAAAGAGAGAAGGATCTCAAACATGATGATGATGTTTCGCAGGCTGGATCACAATTTTTTCCACAGGCGGTAGAAACTCTTGGATTGTGGTCTCCTCAAAGTTTGGAAACTTTGAAAGTTATTGCCAAGAGAGCTGCTTACCACCGCAACATTACTACCAGCCAGTCTGTGTGCCAGCTACACGAACAGTTATCTGTGTGTCTGTGGAAATTTAACGCTCGTTTAGTTTTTAGATTGTTTATGTTTAGATTGTGATGACTTAACTGGCTTGTCTTTTAATTAGTGGTCTAGACATCTATGTATAGTTGTACTTGAAGAAATAATATATTCATCAATTATAGTAATAAATACTTAATTAATTAATTATTATGCAGGGTTAATATTTTGCAGGCTGATGCAAGCCATTTGACAGATGAGGTAGACAAAATTCACACACACACACACACACACACACACACACACACACACACACACACCATCACTATGACCACCACCACCACTTGTTACTGAAGAATGTGTCGATTGTGTCTTTATCTCCTTTTTTATCAACTGTATAGCACTCTATCTCTAGTACAGTGCAAATTTGTAAATATGTGAGTATTATAGGATAAATATTCAATTTTTGATCAGGAAGTCGTTGAGTGCTGGAAATGTAGCATAGTCATGCTCTAATGTTATTGCATGTTTAGACTATTTGTACACAAATTCAAATCGAAACAATAGACGGTGGTATCATTTGATAATTACAATTTTTCTTACAACTTGTTAATCATTCATGGTATCACTTCATTTACATATTGAATACAGCAACATCAGTTGTGTGCTTACTGCTTTCAATATAAGGTAGACTTTCTTTCTGTTTCGTAGAATGAATCGTAGCTAATAATCGTCTTCTTCTCTATACATGTATCTATACAAGTCTGATCTGTCTGTCTGTCTGTTGGTCGGTCTGTCGGTCGGTCGGTGTGTTGGTAACATCAATCACGTCAAAACTGCCGGGCCAATCGCCAAGGAACCTTGCACGAAGACTGCGTTCCACACCACAATGCAAACGCAAGCTTCGGTGTTTAGACGGTTCCCTCTCGAGGAGTCGACCCCCAAGTGAAATCTCGTGATGACGTGACGACGGTGCGACTTCAAATTTCGACATATACGATCTCCATTTCTCGCCGATTGAAACTATCTGTTTCATGCCTGGGTGTACGTACTCTCTACTAGCAGACGGAAGTGGTCATCAAGAAGGTATGCTACACGCGGCCATTGTTTCTCATAGCTAAACGGTAAACTGCAAGCTGATAACGTGAAAGCATGTGATGACGGCGTGTATGACTCCGAATTTCTGCATTCTATTAATCTGGATGTGGTGTCATTTTACACGCTTACACCCACCTTTCTCAATTTGTTACTTCCACACTTTCATCTTCATGGTGAACAATTACTGTTTTGCTTCTGCACAAGCTATATAGATATATAGAGGAGGTGTGTGTGTGTGTGTGTGTGTGTGTGTGTGTGTGTGTGTGTGTGTGTGTGTGTGTGTGTGTGTGTCTGTCTGTGTGTCTGTCTGTCTGTCTGTCTGTCTGTCTGTGTGTCTGTCTGTCTGTCTGTCTGTCTGTCTGTCTGTCTATCTATCTGTCTGTTTGTCTGTCCGTGTGTGTGTGTGTGTGTGTGTGTGTGTGTGTGTGTGTGTGTGTGTATGTGTGTGTGTGTGTGTGTGTGTGTGTGTGTGTGTGTGTGTTTGTTGATTATATCTGAGCCTAGCTAATGAGATAAAACTTTTGGTCACATGAACCAGAACAAATTATTCAAAAGTGTGTTTTTGCCGCCCAATAACTGAATTGTATAATGGGAATTTGTGTTAATTACTTTTCTCGGGTGAAGAACAGGCTAATGAGCAAGTTGCTTTTAAGAAATCTAATTTTATAGTGTAGCAACACACTATCAGGATTATTTCTATCACAATTATCATGTATTGTACATTGTCAAATCTAGACTACCGTAATGTCGCATATAAAAGTTGTACTTATTTCGGTTTAAGCCAAATTGGAATTCAGGCTAATATTTAAGACAGGCTTATATTCAATTTCTATGTCGTGATGCCATTGTACTGTGTGCAGCACTCAATACTTCACTATCGATCTGAAGCTGGTTCTGAATGCAAGCTAATCAGGATCGAAGCTCCGGGTGTGGAAAGCATTGAGACGAAGCCAGACTATAAGCGGTCGACTGTCGGTCACTGGGCAATAGAAGTAAGTGGAATCAAGGAAAGGTATGATGATGTAATGTTTGTCAGAGATCTAGAAAAGCAGGCAGTGGATGGCAATCCTCGTCTGAAGCCGGCAAGTCGAAATGACCGAGGTGGCAATTAAAGCAAACAAACCAGAGCCTGATGCTGACAGCTGCTGATACGGGAAGTTTTCTGAACTCTTTCAGATTCCTCTCAAGTTCAAGAAACCACAAGTTCTGAAACTGGGCCCTGAAAACGGAGTCTTCTATCTGCTATTTGAAGAAGAAGAGGACGAGGACGGACAGCAAGCAATATAGGCGACATGTGAATGGAGTCGAACTTTAGACACGCAGGGTAGTTGGGAGTTGTGTTACATGTAGTGTGTAATGTGCTTTACCTTGGTCTGCATTATCAGTAGTATGATCAATGTTGTAATCATTGTGTTAGTTGATATCGAGTCATGAGTACTAGTGTTCTCAATAGACTGAATTTCAATCAACAATAAATGATGATGCAACTTGCCATTTAATTAACTTGTTTCTGGCATCACAGACTAAATGCACTCTAGACTCTACAGCTAGACCATTTATTGCTGTATAGCTACATTATCTAGACTAATTAGCTCTAGAATCAACGTTTTGAATCCTTGTTAGGTACGTCGTCGACTTAGGTTAGACTTTAGAGCTCTAGAGACGATTTCTAATCAGGGCTATCACAAGTGTAACGCTATAACTCGGTCGTGTTCCTGTCCGTATTAGATTTACGTTCATCATCAAAAGCAATGAAACCACGTCGCCTTTCTCTTCTTGTCTCGCGCGAGCTACAAGTTGAACCACGTGATTTTTCCTCTAGTTAAACCCTGCAGCAGGAATTGGGCATAACGGGTTGTGAGGTTGTGAAGAACATGAAGCGAAATATAGATGCCCTGTTTGCGCCATAAAATTGTAAGCGTGTAAACCTAGGCATGACATCAACGGAACGACTGCAGATAATTATATAAAATTTTGGTTTGCACAAACTTTTGCAGCTGTTCTGTTTCTTGCTACAAGAGACATAAAGGTGAGCCATTGTAGACAGCTATGTGATGCATACACACAAATGTAAGTAGTACATATTACTCGTGTGCTCAAATTTTGCAGAAAACAACTGTATAGCTGAGAAAAAGTTAGAAGATTTCAGTAACAAGTCAACTGGCACAATCCGGTTCTTTTGGATTAGTAAGAGGTACAGTATATTAATAATTACATATTGACTCAATTGTTTGTTTCCAAATTTGAAATCTGATGACACAATTAAGAATAGGCGTAATGCAGTTAGGGTATGTACAGTGTGGTTGGTCAAATCAATTGTGTTTGTAGGTGTAGTTGTGGGCAAGTGATTAATTTTGCAGTTTGAGGACTGACTGCATATCATAATTATTAAGTATTTGAGCATGTGTGTAAATTGCAGCTGGGTTATAGCAAGTCATGCACTTACAAGGAGATTGCATTAGATCTATGATTTGTTGATGCGTGACACTTTCTTTCTTGTTTAGTTTATCTCTAACACCACATTTCAAGGTGGTTTTGACTAGCAGCTGGAAAATTTAGAAACATAGAATGCTAGTGGCACTCAATGATGGATTCAGAATTTGTGATATGCTAAAATAATAGATCATTATACGTTGTCATCAGGAGTATACATAATTTATATTGAAACTGTGTGTAGATCCATGGTACTTTGCTTGTGTTCTGGTTTGCACACTGACACTGCACAACAGACTGAAGTCTCGCGTAGCCATACCTAAACCCCGCTCTTAACATCTGAGGGCTACACAACAAATACTTCTTTATGATTACATACTACTGTTATATGCTCTGTGTACTTGAGCACATTAGAATGATTTACTAGACTCTCTAAAGAGCAAGTTGATAAATTACTGCTAACTGTCAAAAGCTTCACACAATGTTATGATAAGGTGGTCAGCCATAATGTTCTATTTACATCCACATGATGATGAGATTTTGGTGATTTTGTTATTAATGTTTATTGGAGTGAACCAGAAACTTAGCTAAACAGAAATAGTTGCTTTTACGCATTTCCCATAATGGTTTTTGATATGTCATACTGATTTTGTGTTTTGTATTGTCAGAGGAAGGCGAACTGACCTCATCAGACTTAGAAAATTCTGACAGTGACGAAAGAGAATTTGATTACAAAATGTTGCAGCAACTTGGTATTTCTCGTATCCTAGCTGTTGCTGTTATCTGTGCTCTCTGACTGTAGATATTGTTGGTTTTCAGATCATTCTGATGATATTAAACAGATGCTGTTAAATCCTCATCTTTGTGACATGATTGAAAATATTGAAGAATCGTCTGATCCAGCGAGAGCTCTTAGAGATGCCTTAGATATTCCAATATATTTACAGAATTTGCCGACACCTGCTTGTCTATATGCTCGTCTTCAAAGAAGTAAATAAGTGAGTAGTGAGCGATTTGCTTAGAGCTACACGTACTTGTAGCCTGTACAGAGGCTTGTGTGTTGTCAAACAAACACCAACATGTTGAACATGTGTTAACTGAATCTGATATGCTTTGAACACAATTGCACACACTCTAAGTACTTTCAGAGTAGTTTATAACAACACAGATTATCATTTCAATCCAACTTTTTTGTATATACAAACGAGAACAAACGAAATCAAAATGGTACAGATAAAATGAAATCATGTTGCGTTGGTAAATTGATTTGCTGTCCAGGGAAAACGATTCTGAGGCTGTAAGTCAGACTGTAAGTCTGATCTTCCATTGTACCCTGCAGCTATATACAAGTTGATTCTACATAGTGGACATAAAACTATGATTCAACGCTGTTAATTAATTAATACAACAAGGTATTAGGCAAATTAAACAGAGTAACAGATTTATACAGTTTCTTGAATGAGTCCACTGACTTGGAAAGAGCTGATGACGGAAGGAAGGTTGTTCCATTGATTACGAGCTAGTATAGTTTGATATCTTGTACCTTTGCGTCTTTCTACTTGGCGTGCTACTCAGAGTTTTTTACAACAACCCGCGACAGATAGAAGGGACATGATCATTCTCTTTAGGTCACCGCTTTGGTTTTCCTTTCAAAGAATTGTTACAAGATGATAGGATGAAATAAGAATGATTTGGTGAACACGTGCAGTGGCGTAGCCGGATCCTTCTTCAAGGGGGTGCACCACCTAGGCAGATGTGCGGTGGGTGGTCTGTAGGAGGAGTCTAACTTGTCCTCCAACGTTCAGAGACATAGTACGTAGGACACGTCCACGGACAAAACCCAAGGTCAAAATTTTTGGGAGGTGCACGTGCCTCTTGTGCCTTATATGCAGGCTACGCGCCGACGTGTGTATTTGGTGAACACGCATGTGTATCACTGACTAGAAGAACTTGTCTGAGGACTGCAGTGGTATCAAATACGGGACTTTTGTTACCGATTACGGGACTTTTAGACCGGTTTGGTACCGCATGCGGCACTTGCAGTATCACAAAGCACATACGGGACTTGCATTAGTTCTTTACGTCTTCTCTAGTGAACTTGGCACTGTTTCTGACCGCCAACGGCTGTTGGGCAGCAGCTTCTTAGTTCAATGCAGCAAGGCAGACCAACTGCACAACGACAGCGACAGCGGCAGAGACATTCTGTCGGTGTTGAGAGAAGTCTGTTGGGTAAACTCATTCAACTGGTTTGGTGTGCAGTAGTCAGCTTTTTCTCATTGCCACGAAGATGGTTAAAGAAGTCAAGTGCACCAGTCTCCGTTAAAAAAAACCGGTAGAAGAGACCATTCTGCTAGTGAGACAACATCATCCCAATCAGCGACGCTTTCTCACGGGCAACGCAGTCTGGTACGCGGTAGGAAACGCGATTCGCTTCTGCACAGTGTCAGATATGGCCCGTCTGCAGTGTTTACGCCAGAATCGTCGACGTTGCTGAGTGGCTATGGCCCGTATAAAGGCAATGATTTGGTAGCAGTCGGACTGATGACTCTCACCGATCACTTGGTCGTGTCAGTCGGAAAAGATGGAGGAATATTGAAAGATCCTGTTGTTTCTTTCTACGCTCCGAGACAGTCTCATCACGCTCTAGTGCAAGCTGTCAGGTCAATGATGGGAGTGACTTGTAGTCTGAAGAGTCGTGATTTGTCTCTGGCTGCATTGGGCTTTGAAGTAATGACTTGTCGACCATTTCAGGACAAGTCTTTATCATATGATGCTTTCATTAACTTGGTGACGGCTGTTGGGAGGCCAGATACCACTGGCGGGAACGTCCTAGTCAGACCTTGCTGTTCTCGACTCGAGAGATTGCAAATTCTACAACGAACTCTTGTATTGTCTATGACTCGGGTGCTTGTTATTGTGATCAGTCAGCTCGATCGGAAGCAGTTGAAATCAGTTTGTCAGATCATCAACCAGGCTCAAACAAAAACCGACTCAGAAACAACAATTCTTATTTTTCACGTTACTTGTTTATCACAGGAAGTGAAGGTAATGGATGTGTATTAACACACAGACACACACACACACACACACACACACACACACACACACACACACACACACACACACACACACACACACACTGTATCTTTTAATTTCGAGTGTCTGATTAAATATGCTTATTACAGAAACAAATAGAACTGATTGACGGATGCTTGCCTGATCGCCAGGCGGTAGCTGTTCATCAACTTAGTGATAAGTCATTGAGTCAGGATTATTTGCAAGTGAACATTCGTCAAGGCAGTCGATCGGCTGTTTACCATTGTTATTGCAAGTCACAAAAATTTCCTAATCTCATGGAGATTCTAAAGAAGTGTGGATTATCATAAGACTCGCTAGTGCAGTCTATGAGCACAACTGGAGACACAGTTCACGACTTCGAGTGATAGAGAAACGACTAGAAACAGGTTATGACTTGACGATCACTGGACCTACCGACAAAGACAGTTTTATAGATGTTGACTAATGGGTAGTTGTGGCTGGCAATCATTTTTAAGCCGGTGTATAGATGCCGTATGGTTTCATTCAAACAGTGAAGTATAATGTAATGAAAGTCTCCCTTCTTTGCATGGCTGTCACCGTTGCTTTCTTAGTGTTTGATAAGTTTTTACTTAATTGGATCTATTTTAATGAATGGAAGTGTATGTAGAATTGAATAATCAGGAATTGCCAAATTGATGATTTGAGCGAAGCTTGAAGCTCACACCGTATGCTGATGATTCAACCCGAAGTGATTGGCATGACCCATCCAATTCAAAACTCTTCAGTCTACACGTCGAGTATTTCTGCATTCTGTTTGATTTGACACCATTTGACATACAAACAGCCTGTTACTGTGTACGTACACACTGTATGTTTAGTCAATTTTCCACTGAATAAAAGTTCTCACGATTTACTGTAGTGCTAGGTATTGTCGCGACTACATTCTCACAGAAATTGATGTGTGTTACAGTATTTTAGTAGCAGCTAAAATATAGAACAACTAAACAGTCAATTCCAAATGTGATAGTGACAACATTTCTGTATGTGTGCTGTACCTAACTGCACAATTAACGTGTTACAATTAATTGTTAATTAGCAATTATATAGAATGAAACTTTGGCGGGAATGTATTTTAGCGGTTTGCTAAGAAATTGACCGAAAAGCAAATTGGTGGGTTTTATTTTGGGGGTTGGACATCATTGTTTGATAATTGATCTAAGCTTCACGACCTCATTCTCATGTTTTATCCTCTCTGCTAGACAGGTCAGACACAACAGACGTAGTCTCGAGTAGTCAGACCATCTCCGCCTACATTCTCACCCCTGAGAGATATGTAGGCTGAGATGGTCTGGCTAGAAGGATGTAGGCTGAGATGGTCTTGCTACGAGAGACTACGGCAAGCTGGGGTTACCATCTTGTGGCCTTATCCCTGTAACTGCCACAATGCTATGATGCCTGATGCACGTGGGTGGTGACGTTTACATGACGTCACAATATCCCAGTGGCCAAATGACGGATTTTATATTGGTGCTTGCTGGCTGAAAAATCTGCCAATCCGCCAAAATAAATTCCCCGCCAATATTTCATCTTATACAGTATTATATATGATTTGGAAATGTGAATGGTCTGTAGAGCTCTATAATACGGTCAGTCTATAGTCTGCAATGAATTGGATTGATGGCTTAGGTGGATAGAACCCATTGAAATCAATGCTGTTGACTCTTTATTCAGACATTAGTACAATCAATAACATCATGACCGTGAGTTTAACAGATATCTAAACACCGAGTCCTATCACTAATGATAGAGGCTGAGCAGAGTCTTACGCTGTATAGGCGTGTGCAAAGCGTTGCTGAATTATGACTATGGCGTGCTTTGTCAATCTCTAGTTACTTATTCTTGCGGTACTTCTTGTCCATCTAATTCTTCCTCTTCTTCAAACAAAAGATAAAAGATACCGTTATCTGGGCCGATTTTCACGAAGTGTGGTTTTTTGAATTTGAGAGGAATCTGAAATATCTCAGAAAATTGCCCGTATCTGCAGCTGTCGGCGTCCAGCTCTGTTTTATTGTGTTCACCTTTTTTCTCAGGAGTCGGTTTTAGGCGAGGATTGAATCCCACTTCTTGGCTTTTTAGCTCTCTCACATAGTTCACATCGTTTCCCCGTACTTTTTCTCCACTCACTTCTACTGCCCAGTGACCGGCACTCGACCGATTGTACTTTGGTTTCACCTTTATGCTTGCCGCACCAGGGGCTTCGATCCTAATCAACTTGCAATCGGAACCGGCTTCAGATCGATAGGTACGTATTGAGTACTGCACAAGAAAAATCTTCGTCAACACATTCAATTCGTATCATCAGAAACTAGCTATATCTTACCGCTGGCCGGAAACTAAGAAGCGGAGAGTAAAATTTGTCGTCATCAGACCGCAGCTGTGCCACTGGTAACTTGTCATCTGACTTTACTGCGGTATAGATGATTTTTCCGTTTTCTTCGGTATGCCGAATCTCTTTCACGTTGGTAAGGAATCCTCTCTCGCTCAGCAGCTCCGTACTGCTCTTAGCAAATTGACGGGCAAGCTTTTCTGGAGTGTAAGGGAATTGTGGCTTTGGAAGGATGTTATGAATCCATTCCTTGACGAGATCAAAGACGGCATCATTATAATCCCGATGTCTGCCGTCGTTCATCAGACAAACATGACGGGTATGCAGAATAGGACAAGTAAACCAGGAAACGCCTTTCTTTTTGTCCATGCGACCGTTAAGAATGTCTTCCGTGCATTGCTGTACGTAAACAACACAACTTCAACATCACCGTTAATCTAGTGTATACATGCATGCAGTACAAAATTCAATTGGTATAGGTTATATGTACACTCAGTACCGCAAACAGTTTTTCCCTCTCCTCAGGATCGTGCATGTCCCTGAAGTTGTGTAGCACGAAAATTTCTTTGCATCTGCCATCTTGCGAGCATTCTTTCCACTTGCGAACCACTTGGATGAGAAACCTCTGATCTGACAAGGTCGTCTCGTGCAATACGACGATGACGTAGTCAGAGAGAGCAAACGTCATGCTTTGAAGGAATTGCTCATATTGTTCCATTTCTTGCATCAGACTGTTGGCTTCATCCAGTCTTTTGTCGTCGGTGTTGTCACCGGCCGCCGCTTGTGCATCACCAGACTCCGTCAGTTCGCGTCCGCCCTGATTAGCTAGATGAGACAGCAGTAAACAATTGTCACATAGCACCCACACGAAACGTTTCATCTGCAATGTCAACCTCGATTTTGATTACACAAGAAGATTTTCACTAAAGACAGATGTGTTCGAGTTTGAGAGGGACCTAGGAGTTTCAGCTATGATTGCCGACCGTAGCGAGGCTTCTAATCCGGGTCGCACAACAGAAATGGGCGTGGTCATATATGGGTCTCCAGCAAGCTTTTCGTTTATATATATATATATATATATATATATATATATATATATTGTGTGTGTGTGTGTGTGTGTGTGTGTGTGTGTGTGTGTGTGTGTGTGTGTGTGTGTGTGTGTGTGTGTGTGTCACTGTGTGTGCATGTGTGTGTGTGTGTGTGTGTGTGTGTGTGTGTGTGTGTGTGTGTGTGTGTGTGTGTGTGTGTGTGTGTGTGTGTGTGTGTGTGTACACAAATCTCAAATTCCCCTCCCCACGACCACGTTTCATGCTAGGACATACCGTGTCCGACTACAGATGAGTCTAAGAACGATTCGTCTAGGTGACCGAACGGCGGAGAAAATGCTTTCTGAACTTTCGTCGCCCTGTCCTTTTGTATTGTAGCTAGGGACTGACAACCAAGAAACACCTTCAGCAGTTGAATGCCACCTACAGTCACCTATTCACACGTCAGTGTGATCAATCCTTTACTACACTGTTTGCATCTAACACTGTATTCTAAGGACTGTGCGTAATTGACAATCAAGAAACACATTTAGTTGCTGAATGCCACCTACAGTCAACTATTGACACGTCCCATACTACAATCAATCTTTACTACACTGTGCTGCATCTAACACTGTTGATAGTCAATGTTTGCTGATATCAATTTCTATGTCAGTAAATACCATACCACTGTCGTTACAACGGAACTGAGTGCATACCTAGACTGTACATTTCAATTGTCTTGATCAGGATCGCAAAACGACGACTACCTATACCAGGCCTATAGACGTAATCTAAACTACTAGGAAGTTTGCATGTTTCAACAAATGCGTATTGTCTAGCTAGGACTCGGCGTTTCAGTAGACGGTCTGAAAGCTCCGTTGGAAGTGTTACTGAGTAACTCACGAACGCGAGGCGCCTACGGATACCGTAGAACTAGTACTATTATTGTTTGGTAGCACTTGGTAAGAGTCACGTGACTTAGTGAATAAAGTACTCAAAATAGATGCTGGAATGACTTCTGGTTTGTAATTTGTGGCTATATGGATGTGTGGATTGTTGTGTTTCTGATTCACGCTCTTAGTTTGGTCCAATAGGCCTTACGTGCATCGTAAGATTTAAATCATACCTACTATAAAAAGCTGCGGTGGGACCACAAATGCGTTTAGCGTCTCATTTTTGAGTCACATTCAGCTAGCAAGAATGGGAACGGGACGCAAACTAGCAATAGCTGAACTTGCATGCAAGACAATGCTGCTATCTACTCGCTGGAACAATGGTCACCAAACGCGGATATAGCCTAGATTCGTGGTCAACAGCGAATACAGTCTTGGGGGAGCGCTAGTTAGTCACGAATGTTCTTGTTCAGGTTGTTCTGCGTTGGACTAGGGCATTACCTGCACGGACTGTGAACTAATACGCAGGTTGTAAGTCATGACTAAACCATACATCCGGATCTGTAGAAAACACCTGTCTAGACAATCGTGTGATCTCACCATCGGATTCTAGTCAACACTGGAAATGACGGCGCATTCTGAACTAACTAGACGCAAGCTAAACGTTGAAACACATCTCCCGAGCCACGCAATACAACACAAAGCGAGCAATCTACCAAACAGCCTACTGGAAGATCACTGTACACGTTACTTACGTGTTGGATATGACACACAATGTGATACTCGAAAATGAGACGCTAAACGCATTTTGTCCCACCGCAGCCTTTTATAGTAGTTGTTGATTTAAATCTTACGAATGTGCAAGGAGTGGTATAATTTTGCGATTGATTCACATGACAACCTAGAGGAGGTATTGTGTACTGCATGCTTTCACACATGCGTAGTAACTGAGAACACGCCTTACGGCAGTGGGCGCGGTGGGGTCAGTACGTCCAAGAATATGACCCTATTCAAAGTGTCTGTGATGCGAGGTGTTGTTTTACGTGTTACTCTAGTCACAGGATTGGAATAGTTGTCCAAGTCGTGACATGTCTTGAGTTGCGTCTTCATGAGGGTCTGTGGGTCAATCATGCCTTTGCATTTGTATACGTGGAGCCTTTGGGTCATTAAGTGCTGTTTTGAATAGAGCACTAATTGTGGAAAGATGCTGCAATGAGAAATCTCAGAGACCCAAGATTCACTTCGCAGCTGTGACGTTAAAATCCATTTCCGGGTAAGGAAGTCGTCCATGTCCATTTTCACTGGTCTGTTGTGAAGTTTCTCTCTCATCCAACGTGTCTGTTTTATGCTACTCTGATCTAACAGGGCAACAGCCATGAAATTCTAGATAACGTCTGGTCTCTTAGCTACACGCACACCTATACATCAACGGTGAAATAGCTATGTAGGGCAATAGAATGCGTACAAACTGCGTGCTAGTGTATTATTCTGGATTATCTTCTTGCGCAGTTGGCAGTCTCGCGTAGCCAGACCCTTTTCCGACGCGTCATCATTTCGCCCGGAAGGATGACGCAGCGCGGAAAGGGGTCTGGCTACGCGAGACTACAGTTGGCACCAGAGCATTACGGAAGGCGGATTGATATCAGTCCGCCGTTCTCGGCCGCACTGATATCAATAGACACAAATAGTGTAGCGCGCGTTATCAAATGTGTAGAATTTATGTAATATCAATGCCACAATCATTAGTTAATATTAATGTACTGCAAAATAACGTGCGCTATTCTAGATACAATGGACACGTTACCGCCTTGTATTCTCGTTGTATTCTAAATAAATGAACTGTGGAACATGTGTGCGCGCTCTTCGATCAGCAGCTAAGGGGACGCCAGTTTGGGATCGTTGTTTGCTGCACGTCATGGAAACGGTACTAATCGACTTTCCAGTGAATTGGATATGAGTAGCCCTTGACTCTTCTGATGCGATGATTGTTGGTGTACTGAAATCTTTTTGGTATGTTTAAATAATTAATTAAATTGATTAATTAATAATAATTACAAAATTAGACAAATACACACATGCACACATTTAGTTGTAGATGTGTTCAGTAATGATGTAGTCGTTATTGTAGAGTTATACATTGCAGAAATTTTCAAAAGATAATTTCAAACTTAAGTAATGCAGGACTGAAAAACGTCCTTGGATTGAATTATTGTGTGAATTCATGTTATTCTGTTCCTGCTGTGTATGAAATCTCTACAATAACTAATATATCACATGCGTGGGTGAGTGGTCATCTGTGTATGTACACACACACACACACACACACACACACACACACACACACACACACACACACACACACACACACACACACACACACACACACAATACACAGATGACCACTCACCCACACATGTGTCTATGATATGATATATTAGTTATTGTAGAGATTTCATACACATCAGGAACAAAATAACATGAATTCACACAATAATTCAATCCAAAGACGTTTTTCAGTCCTGCATTAAGTTTGAAATTATCTTTTGGAAATTTCTGCAATTTATAACTCTACAATAACGACTACATCATTACTGAAACATCTACAACTAAATGTGTTCATGTGTGTATTTGTCTACTTTTGTAATTATTATTAATCAATTTAATTAATTATCTAAACATACCAAAAAGATTTCAGTGCACCAGCAATCATTGCATCGGAAGAGTATGGTTTCTGAAACCCACTACTTGTATCCAATTCACTAGAAAGTCGATTAGTACCGTTTCCACGACGTGCACCAAACAACGATCCCAAACTGGGGTCCCCTGAGCTGCTAGCAGATCGAAGAGCGCGCACACATGTTCCACAGTTCATCTAGTTAGAATACAAGACGGTGACGTGTCCATTGTATCTAGAATAGCGCATGTAGTACCTAGAAAAGTAAATTTTACACATTTGGTAACGCGCGCTACACTATTTGTGTCTTGGTATGCGGCCGAGAACGGCGGACTGATATCAATCCGCCGCTACCGGCTTCCGTAGTATATATATACGGCTCTGGTTGGCACCGGACAATTCCAGGCGCGAGAGAGTCTGGGGACGAGGCTACAAGCAGTGATCAAGAACCCAATCCTCCCCTCAAGTCGATCATTGATCATGGGACATGGACTGCTCTAAGTGAGCGCGGTGTTCCAAAACACTCTTAGATTTTACGTGGTAGCAAATTACTAGCAATGCATCTATGTACCGTAGAAACAGAACTGTGGAAACGATCGCTACGCTCTCAGACCTCAGAATGGGTAGAAGTTCCCATCCCAACTCCCGGATAGGGCTATCCTTGTGCATGCAGTACCTCAATAGCCTTCTCCCCAGACGGTGTGAACGTTTCAGCTCCAGGATGAGCTTCCTATACCAAATACCACACCGGTGTGGGGAGAGCAGCTCATCCGGCTCACGCTTATGTCCAGCCGGTCGGTCTCCTCCTGGGGGGAGACGACCCGCTGGAAACTCGAGCCTATAGCTCAGGCTGGACGTTCGTATAAATGCGACAGAGGCAACACGACTTACCGGTATGCACTCCTGATAGAGTTATGGGTGTATTGAAACCGGCAGTATCGATAACAAGATGGTGGAACTTGTCAGTCTCTCGGTCGCCTTCTTTGTCTCCTGTCGTTTCGACCCACTTGAGACTGATGCCTTCCGTTCTAACTGTCATACCTTCCTTGGCTAGTTGGCAGTTACTCAAACGACTCATGATCCACGTCTTGCCTCTGTTGTACTGACCCAAGATGCCAACGACGTGTCCTGCCCATTCGTCCATTGGAAAGGGAAGATCTTGCAATCGATTGAATGTGCACGTCCACTGACCGGGTGAACCTCTCTTCTGACTTATTTCATCGTCACACAGATCGCCAAGTTTGCACGACAGTATGACGTCATACGGATTGCATCCACGATTGCCTGCAGCTGCATTGACATACGACATGTACATCATGTCTGAACAGGAAGTACACTCACGAAGCTCATGACATAATAACTGGGTTCTCTCACCTTCCTCCTCATTCCGTACTACGTTATCGTCTTTTGCAGCGTCATCTTCGTGTATAGGTCTGCATCTTTGTCTGAAATGATATCCATCCATTGCAACTGGTAATGCGTCGTTGAGCTAAAACTGTCTACGTTAGCACGTTGTTTATAATCTGACGTGGGAGTTGAGCCAGGTTGGCTCGGCTAAACGCACGTGAATCACGCGATGAGGAGGAGCCTTTGCCAGAGTTGCTTCAGGGCGAAGAGAGCGCTGCAGCAATTATTTCCTCCAGAGTCCTCGTTAGTGATCGGCACGTCGCCCCGGCCCTACCCATTGAGCGCTCTCGTATAGACCGTACAATACAATCAGTAGTATCAGTATTCGCCCCAGTGCTCGCCTAGTTTTACGAATACCGCAGTCTCTCTAGCATTACTAGTGCACACCTGGCATAGATATTGCGCGTCTAGTAGTACAACGTTGCACACACATGACGCCCACTGCGTGGGACTGCATGATCGTGACACTGATATTGAAACGTCAACAGCGTTACAAACAAGCACGGCATCGTCACAAACAAGCTGCAAGTCAAATGAGTAAGAGAAGTTCCTATAACAATTTAACTCTAGCGCGCGTCGTTGGTCGGTCGGTTAATTGGTCTGGCTCGATCTCTAGACGCGCGGTACATATTACTGCCCTAACGTTTCACTAGCCTCGCCCCAGACGCAGCGTGGATTGCAGCCCCGGATGCCCGGATCCATCACCACTACGTCTGGTATGGTACCGCCTTTAATTTCTGGGCGGGAGTAAGTATGTAATCAAATTCTTCAGCGCGTGTCATACTAATGGTGTTAGCTAGGAACTGAGCTTTCGATTGGACTTTGACGTTGTTCGTACTTGTCGATATTGCTATTTTAGGCCGCTGTCAAGCGTTAGTAAGAGATTGCAGCTACGCTAGAGAGTGTAGCTGTAAAATGGCAGATCAGAAATGGCACTTGCAGTGCATCATACGCGTTTGAACGCGCACACGGGTTCTCAGTTGAAGCTGCAGTGCGTCATATGCCTCCACTGCAATGCATTGGACTGCTGCCGACGTACTGCACTCTAACTGGCGAAGATCCCACGCGACAGTCGTTCCCTGTAATCTACTAACACTAATGATGTCCCTAGGGCGGTGACCGCGAGGGGCGGTACCATACCAGACGTAAGAGTGATAGATGCACATCCGGGGCTGCAACCACACTGCGTCTGGGGCGAGGCTAACGCACGCCTCGGTTAACTAGAGAGCTAGAGATACTTTTATCCATTTTAATTTGCCTGTAGCTCTTTTAGTGTTCAACACTTGGACAACGTACAGACTTTACCTCATGCACATCTCTAACTAGTCAAAGTAAATAATTGCAAATCCCAACGGATTGATTAGTTCTAGAGGAAGTTTCCAAAACAAACTGAGTCATCCTAGCTGCTGTCGATCGCAAGAGGTACTGCACATGTATACTCTAGATAGAGTAGACTACAGACAGTCCCTGGTGGGGACTAACCTTGGGAAAGCTCGGGAAAGATAAAAATTATATAAATACAATGACATCAATCATTGATATCACCTAGACGCAGAGGGCGGCGATCAGTGATCGAGTGTGATCGGGGGCAACGAGGGACGACGGATTAGATCGTCTTGCGACGTTGTAATCAGGAAGGCAAACGTTCGCTTGCTATAGACCAGCAATCGCCAGCGCCCACGTCCACGAATCTATCCTCACACCGTGATGGACGAGATGGCGGATAGCGTCGACTCTCTCTCGTGCTACTGCGGGATATCAACAATAAAACAATTGTCAGACTGTGTAGCCGCCTCTGAGGACGCGACGGCAGGACTAGGCGTACTAGAACCTACCGAAATGCATCAGACATGTTGGGACGGATATCGGATGGCGACGTTTGGAGAGATGGGCAGCGGATTTGAATCGTTTTGTGATATGCTGATTGGCAAAGGGCAGAGCAAAAGCGACCAATCGGCGAAACGAGAGCGTTCCTGTTCGTTGTGTATGAACTTGAGATTCGATCGAGATAGTGATACTCCTGGTGTTTGTCTTCAGTTGTCTGGCATCGGGCAGTGTACTGATGAGGCAAATAGACTGTCGACTGAAGACCTACTAACAATGTTTCCGTCGTGGAGGCTTGCACCGTTGCTACGAAATGGATCCGGGCACGTGCAGACTGTCGATCCCCGAGGCATGTGATCCTACAGTATCGAGATTTCGTTGGATTTAATGTTGTCACGTGTTACGTTCTGTAGATCTCTCGTGTCTTTGCAATGATCTTGTGAGGAGTGTGCAGGATATCGACGACGCGTTTGCGATTCGCTTGGGTATGCTTCTGTGCGAGACGGTCGTCCTCGTTCACGATGGTGACTGCCTTTACAGTCTGCATCAGAACGTCGAAGAGCTATTGTTGCACCTCAACTCTGTAGCTCAAATAGAAAGGCAGGAGGAGGGCCAAAAGTCCAGAGGAGTCGTCCGATGTACGAGAGACGTATTTGTAGTGGTAAACTTTAAAAACAGATCGGCTGCTTCTAGTGAACATGTAAACTTGATATCAATGTTATCTTTATTTATGGTTAATAAACGATGGTTTAATAATGTGTAGAAATTTCATCATTTCATGGATGCGAGTCGATTGAGGTGGACAGTCCGACGAGGACGTGGACAGAAGGTCACGTTCAGACTGTATAACGAGACAAAGGTATTGTCGGATCCTTCGTATTCTGTGGCAATATATTATGTCGCCTGGTTCAACGACTCTGCACCTTCAGAGCTGGAACGAGATATTGGCATCTCGGTGATTAGTTACATCAAGGACAACATAACGCCTCAGGGCTATTACACATCTCTCGGCACGTCTCCTTTCTCTCCTCTAGAGAAAGCCGCGTCTCTACTTCTTCCGTCGTTTGTTTGTGGGAACCCTTCGGTCACTATCAGAGAAAGCCGTGTGAGGAAACTTAAACGGCAGCAGTTTTACAGCTTTTATTCATCACAACAATTAAAGCGAAGACTCGATGTTATGATCGATAGAGATCCTCTACCCGACCACCAAGATCTGGGAATACTTTAAGTATCAGATGTGATGAAGGCTTGCACGATATCAATCATACAATGTTTCGTTTATTTTATAGGTAGATTACACAAGCCCCGACTTACAGATACACTCACAGCTTCGTGATGCTCGCTTTGTAGTAGAGTTGGCGGACGCCAAAGACATTGCAGTGAAGCGTACGGATGTGCTCAGTTCTGGTGAGACCGAGTATTACATTATTCAAGCCACATACGAGAAGCCCGGTCGTGCAGACAGGTGTCTGTTTAATAAGCTGCTTACAGTCGATGGAACGTACGTATACAAAGGCTACAAGACTGAAGGCACTCGTGTATCTTTTATATTTGCAAAGTATGCTAATTAGCTCTATGTGAAAGCAAGTTGTGGTAACTGGGATGTCATGTGTAATAAATGCAAAGCAATACAAGCTGAGAGAGCAACTATTATTTCACTCAGCAATTTTGCATGGAATAGCAAACGTCTACTATTTTTATCATTTGTCTCGAGCTTGAACAGACCTGACACTGTCTGTTGCATTCAATCATATTATATTGACTAGATTATTATTGTACAGCAAAAGTCTGCAAGTGTTTGAATTACTTTATATTGTCTTCATTAGCTGGATCTTTACAGTAACAGCAGTTGTGCTATGTGCAGTTGGTTCACAAATTCAAGTGCAATTGAGTGTGTTTATCGTTTGAACTTGGGAAACTGATGTTGTGTACACACGTTTTTCACGTGACTATAAAATTTAATAATACAGTGAGATTAAGTGTCATCTGGTAGCACTAGTTGCTATGAAAGAGTGATCTAAAATTTAGTAAAACATACTGCATAGGATTAGCATTTTGTATTGTAGTTATGAGTGTACTAGTTCATGTCAGTCTGATTATCATCAGACAATATGCTTTCATGACAAAGTGTGGTCTTCTTGTGTATATCTAAGCATTTTAGAATGTACAATGGCGTGGTTGTAGACATGAATAATCAAAGTCTTCATTATTAACTTGATGCATCAGGAAGAAAACAAATGTATTATGTTGCCAATTGATAGTATTCACAAGATAATTGAAATCATTGACAATCATGTATGGAGAGAAGACCTTTTGTATTCTGTAAACAACGGTTTAATCTCAATTTCCAAATACAAGCATATAGAGCAGGACAAAAAATAATTCATGGTATCACTTCATTACATATTGAATACAGCAACATCAGTTGTGTGCTTACTGCTTTCAATATAAGGTAGACTTTCTTTCTGTTTCGTAGAATGAATCGTAGCTAATAATCGTCTTCTTCTCTATACATGTATCTATACAAGTCTGGTCTGTCTGTCTGTCTGTCTGTCTGTTGGTCGGTCTGTCGGTCGGTCGGTCAGTCGGTGTGTTGGTAACATCAATCACGTCAAAACTGCCGGGCCAATCGCCAAGGAACCTTGCACGAAGACTGCGTTCCACACCACAATGCAAACGCATGCTTCGTTGTTTAGACGGTTCCCTCTCGAGGAGTCGACCCCCAAGTGAAATCTCGTGATGACGTGACGACGGTGCGACTTCAAATTTCGACATATACGATCTCCATTTCTCGCCGATTGAAACTATCTGTTTCATGCCTAGGTGTACGTACTCTCTACTAGCAGACGGAAGTGGTCATCAAGAAGGCATGCTACACGCGGCCATTGTTTCTCATAGCTAAACGGTAAACTGCAAGCTGCTAACGTGAAAGCATGTGACGACGGCGTGTATGACTCCGAATTTCTGCATTCTATTAATCTGGATGTGGTGTCATTTTACACACTTACACCCACCTTTCTCAATTTGTTACTTCCACACTTTCATCTTCATGGTGAACAATTACTGTTTTGCTTCTGCACAAGCTATATAGAGGAGGGGTGTGTGTGTGTGTGTGTGTGTGTGTGTGTGTGTGTGTGTGTGTGTGTGTGTGTGTCTGTGTGTCTGACTGTCTGTCTGTTTGTCTGTCTGTCTGTCTGTCTTTCTATCTATCTGTCTGTGTGTCTGTTTGTCTGTCCGTGTGTCTGTGTGTCTCTCTGTGTGTGTGTCTGTCTGTCTGTCTGTCTGTTTGTCTGTCTTGTCTGTCTGTCTGTCTATCTATCTGTCTGTGTGTCTGTTTGTCTGTCGTGTGTCTCTCTGTGTGTGTGTGTGTGTGTGTGTGTGTCTGTGTGTGTGTGTGTGTGTGTGTGTGTGTGTGTGTGTGTGTGTGTGTGTTTGTTGATTACATCTGAGCCTAGCTAATGAGATAAAACTTTTGGTCACATGAACCAGAACAAATTATTCAAAAGTGAGTTTTTGCCGCCCAATAACTGAATTGTATAATGGGAATTTGTGTTAATTACTTTTCTCGGGTGGAGAACAGGCTAATGAGCAAGTTACTTTTAAGAAATCTAATTTTATAGTGTAGCAACACACTATCAGGATTATTTCTATCACAATTATCATGTATTGTACATTGTCAAATCTAGACTACCGTAATGTCGCATATAAAAGTTGTACTTATTTCGGTTTAAGCCAAATTGGAATTCAGGCTAATATTTAAGACAGGCTTATATTCAATTTCTATGTCGTGATGCCAATTGTACTGTGTGCAGCACTCAATACTTCACTATCGATCTGAAGCTGGTTCTGAATGCAAGCTAATCAGGATCGAAGCTCCGGGTGTGGAAAGCATTGAGACGAAGCCAGACTATAAGCGGTCGACTGTCGGTCACTGGGCAATAGAAGTAAGTGGACTCAAGGAAAGGGATGATGATGTAATGTTTGTCAGAGATCTAGAAAAGCAGGCAGTGGATGGCAATCCTCGTCTGAAGCCGGCAATTCGAAATGACCGAGGTGGCAAAGCAAACAAACCAGAGCCTGATGCTGACAGCTGCAGATACGGGAACTTTTCTGAACTCTTTCAGATTCCTCTCAAGTTCAAGAAACCACAAGTTCTGAAACTGGGTTCTGAAAACGGAGTCTTCTATCTGCTATTTGAAGAAGAAGAGGACGAGGACGGACAGCAAGCAATATAGGCAACATGTGAATGGAGTCGAACTTTAGACACGCAGGGTAGTTGGGAGTTGTGTTACATGTAGTGTGTAATGTGCTTTACCTTGGTCTGCATTATCAGTAGTATGATCAATCTTGTAATCATTGTGTTAGCTGATATCGAGTCATGAGTACTAGTGTTCTCAATAGACTGAATTTCAATCAACAATAAATGATGATGCAACGTGCCATTTAATTAACTTGTTTCTGGCATCACAGACTAAATGCACTCTATACTCTACAGCTAGACCATTTATTGCTGTATTGACCTATAGCTACAATGGTAGTTAATTATTTAGGCTAACTAGCTATAGAATCAACGTTTTGAATCCTTGTTAGGTACGTCCTCGATTTAGGTTAGACTTTAGAGCTCTAGAGACGATTTCTAATCAGGGCTATCACAAGTGTAACGCTATAACTCGGTCGTGTTCCTGTCCGTATTAGATTTACGTTCATCATCAAAAGCAATGAAACCACGTCGCCTTTCTCTTTTTGTCTCGCGCGAGCTACAAGTTGAACCACGTGATTTTTCCTCTAGTTAAACCCTGCAGCAGGAATTGGGCATAACGAGTTGTGAGGTTTGTGAAGAACATGAGGCGAAATATAGATGCCCTGTTTGCGCCATAAAACAGTAAGCGTGTAAACCTAGGCATGACATCAACGGAACGACTGCAGATAATTATATAAAATTTTGGTTTACACAAACTCTTGCAGCTGTTCTGTTTCTTGCTACAAGAGACATAAAGGTGAGCCATTGTAGACAGCTATGTGATGCATACACACAAATGTAAGTAGTACATATTACTCGTGTGCTCATATTTTGCAGAAAACAACTGTATAGCGGAGAAAAAGTTAGAAGATTTCAGTAACAAGTTAACTGGCACAATCCGATACTTTTGGATTAGTAAGAGGTACGGTATATTAATAATTACATATTGACTCAATTGTTTGTTTCCAAATTTGAAATCTGATGACACAATTAAGAATAGGCGTAATGCAGTTAGGGTATGTACAGTGTGGTTGGTCAAATTAATTGTGTTTGTAGGTGTAGTTGTGGGCAAGTGATTAATTATGCAGTTTGAGGACTGACTGCATATCATAATTATTAAGTATTTGAGCATGTGTGTAAGTTGCAGCTGGGTTATAGCAAGTCATGCGCTTACAAGGAGATTGCATTAGATCTATGATTTGTTGATGCGTGACACTTTCTTTCTTGTTTAGTTTATCTCTAACACCACATTTCAAGGTGGTTTTGACTAGCAGCTGGAAAATTTAGAAACATAGAATGCTAGTGGCACTCAATGATGGATTCAGAATTTGTGATACGCTAAAATAATAGGTCGTTATACGTTGTCATCAGGAGTATACATAATTTATATTGAAACTGTGTGTAGATCCATGGTACTTTGCTTGTGTTCTGGTTTGCACACTGACACTGCACAACAGACTGAAGTCTCGCGTAGCCATACCTAAACCCCGCTCTTAACATCTGAGGGCTACACAACAAATACTTCTTTATGATTACATACTACTGTTATATGCTTTGTGTACTTGAGCACATTAGAATGATTTACTAGACTCTCTAAAGAGCAAGTTGATAAATTACTGCTAACTGTCAAAAGCTTCACACAATGTTATGATAAGGTGATCAGCCATAAGTTCTATTTACATCCACATGATGATGAGATTTTGGTGATTTTGTTATTAATGTTTATTAGAGTGAACCAGAAACTTAGCTAAACAGAAATAGTTGCTTTACGCATTTCCCATAATGATTTTTGATGTGTCATACTGATTTTGTGTTTTGTATTGTCAGAGGAAGGCGAACTGACCTCATCAAAGTCAGAAGCTTCTGACAGTGACGAAAGAGAATTTGATTACAAAATGTTGCAGCAACTTGGTATTTCTCGTATCCTAGCTGTTGCTGTTATCTGTGCTCTCTGACTGTAGATATTGTTGGTTTTCAGATCATTCTGATGATATTAAACAGATGCTGTTAAATCCTCATCTTTGTGACATGATTGAAAATATTGAAGAATCGTCTGATCCAGCGAGAGCTCTTAGAGATGCCTTAGATATTCCAATATTTACAGAATTTGCCGACACCTGCTTGTCTATATGCTCGTCTTCAAAGAAGTAAATAAGTGAGTAGTGAGCGTTTTGCTTAGAGCTACACGTACTTGTAGCCTGTACAGAGGCTTGTGTGTTGTCAAACAAACACCAACATGTTGAACATGTGTTAACTGAATCTGATATGCTTTGAACACAATTGCACACACTCTAAGTACTTTTAGAGTAGTTTATAACAACACAGATGATCATTTCAATCCAACTTTGTTTTTTGTATATACAAACGAGAACAAACGAAATCAAAATGGTACAGATAAAATGAAATCATGTTGCGTTGGTAAATTGATTTGCTGTCCAGGGAAAACCATTCTGAGGCTGTAAGTCAGACTGTAAGTCTGATCTTCCATTGTATCCTGCAGCTATCTACAAGTTAACTCTACATAGTGGACATAAAACTATGATTCAACACTGTTAATTAATTAATTAATTAATACAACAAGGTATTTAGGCAAATTAAACAGAGTAACAGATTTATACAGTTTTTGAATGAGTCCACTGACTTGAAAAGAGGAGATGACGGAAGGAAAGTTGTTCCATTGATTACGAGCTAGTATAGTTCGACATCTTGTACGTTTTGCGTCTTTTTACTTGGCGTGCTACTCAGCGTTTCTTACAACAACCCGTAACAGACAGAAGGGAAAATAGATCATTCTCTTTATGTCACCACTTTGGTTTTCCTTTCAAAGAATTGTTACAAGATGATAGGATAGAATAAGAATGATTTGGTGAACACGTGCAGTGGCGTAGCCGGATCCTTCTTCAAGGGGGTGCACCAGCTAGGCAGATGTGCGGTGGGTGGTCTGTAGGAGGAGTCTAAATTGACCTCCAACGTTCAGAGACATAGTACGTAGGACACGTCCACGGACAAAACCCTAGGTCAAAATTTTGGGAGGTGCACGTGCCTCTTGTGCCTTATATGCAGGCTACGCGCCGACGTGTGTATTTGGTGAACACGCATGTGTATCACTGACTAGAAGAACTTGTCTGAGGACTGCAGTGGTATCAAATACGGGACTTTTGTTACCGATTACGGGACTCTTGGACCGGTTTGGTACCGCATGCGGGACTTGCAGTATCACATACGGGACTTGCACTAGTTCTTTACGTCTTCTCTAGTGAACTTGGGACTGTTTCTGACCGCCAACGGCTGTTGGGCAGCAGCAGCTTCTTAGTTCAATGCAGCAAGGCAGACCAACTGCACAACGACAGCGACAGCGGCAGAGACATTCTGTCGGTGTTGAGAGAAGTCTGTTGGGTAAACTCATTCAACTGGTTTGGTGTGCAGTAGTCAGCTTTTTCTCATTGCCACGAAGATGGTTAAAGAAGTCAAGTGCACCAGTCTCCGTTAAAAAAAACCGGTAGAAGAGACCATTCTGCTAGTGAGGCAACATCATCCCTATCGGCGACGTTTTCTCACGGGCAACGCAGTCTGGTACGCGGTAGGAAACGCGATTCGCTTCTGCACAGTGTCAGGTATGGCCCGTCTGCAGTGTTTACGCCAGAATCGTCGACGTTGCTGAGTGGCTATCGCCCGTATAAAGGCAATGACTTGGGAGCAGTCGGACTGATGACTCTCACCGGTCACTTAGTCGTGTCAGTCGGAAAAGATGGAGGAATACTGAGAGATCCTGTTTTTTGTTTATCACAGGAAATGAAGGTAATGGACGTGTATTAACACACAGACACACACACACACACACACACACACACACACACACACACACACACACACACACACACACACACACACACTGTATCTTTTAATTTCGAGTGTCTGATTAAATATGCTTATTACAGAAACAAATAGAACTGATTGAGGGGTGCTTGCCTGATCGCCAGGCGGTAGCTGTTCATCAACTTAGTGATAAGTCGTTGAGTCAGGATTATTTGCAAGTGAACATTCGTCAAGGCAGTCGATCGGCTGTTTACCATTGCTATTGCAAGTCACAAAAATTTCCTAATCTCATGGAGATTCTAAAGAAGTTTGGATTATTATATGAATCGCTAGTGCAGTCTATGAGCACAACTGGAGACACAGTTCACTCTCTCGTTACACAGATAGCAAAACAGGTAGGACTTCGAGTGATAGAGAAACCACTAGAAACAGGTTATGACTTGACGACCACTGGACCTACCGACAAAGGCAGTTTTATAGATGTTGACTAATGGGTAGTGGTGGCTGGCAATTATTTTTAAGCCGGTGTATAGATGCCGTATGGTTCATTCAAACAGTGAAGTATAATGTAATGAAAGTCTCCCTTCTTTGCATGGCTGTCACCGTTGCTTTCTTAGTGTTTGATAAGTATTTACTTAATTAGATCTATTTTAATGAATGGAAGTGTATGTGTAATTGAATAATCATGAATTGCCAAATTGATGATTTGAGCGAAGCTTGAAGCTCACACCGTATGCTGATGATTCAACCCGAAGTGATTGGCATGACCCATCCAATTCAAAACTCTTCAGTCTACACGTCGAGTATTTCTGCATTCTGTTTGATTTGACACCATTTGACATACAAACAGCCTGTTACTGTGTACGTACACACTGTATGTTTAGTCAATTTTCCACTGAATAAAAGTTCTCACGATTTACTGTAGTGCTAGGTATTGTCGCGACTACATTCTCACAGAAATTGATGTGTGTTACAGTATTTTAGTAGCAGCTAAAATATAGAACAACTAAACAGTCAATTCCAAATGTGATAGTGACAACATTTCTGTATGTGTACTGTACCTAACTGCACAATTAACGTGTTACAATTAATTGTTAATTAGCAATTATATAGAATGAAACTTTGGCGGGAATGTATTTTAGCAGTTTGCTAAGAAATTGACCGAAAAGCAAATTGGTGGGTTTTATTTTGGGGGTTGGACATCATTGTTAGATTGATCTAAGCTTCATGACTTCATTCTCATGTTTTATCCTCTCTGCTAGACAGGTCAGACACAACAGACGTAGTCTCGAGTAGCCAGACCATCTGCGCCTACATCCTCCCCCTGAGAGATATGTAGGCTGAGATGGTCTGGCTAGAAGGATGTAGGCTGAGATGGTCTTGCTACGAGAGACTACGGCAAGCTGGGGCTACCATCTTGTGGCCTTATCCATGTAACTGCCACAATGCTATGATGCCTGATGCACGTGGGTGGTGACGTTTACATGACGTCACAATATCCCAGTGGCCAAATGACGGATTTTATATTGGTGCTTGCTGGCTGGAAAATCTGCCAATCCGCCAAAATAAATTCCCCGCCAATATTTCATCTTATACAGTATTATATATGATTTGGAAATGTGAATGGTCTGTAGAGCTCTAATACGGTCAGTCTATAGTCTGCAATGAATTAGATTGATGGTTTAGGTTAGCCTCGGAGCCAGACCGCTTTTGCACGTGAGGGGGCGGGAAGGGCGAGAGAGAGGGCGGGGAGAAAAAAGCTTTTTTCTCCCCGCCCTCTCTCTCGCCCTTCCCGCCCCCTCACGTGCAAAAGCGGTCTGGCTCCGAGGCTAGGTTTAGGTGGATAGAACCCATTGAAATCAATGCTGTTGACTCTTTATTCAGACATTAGTACAATCAATAACATCATGACCGTGAGTTTAACAGATATCTAAACACCGAGTCCTATCACTAATGATAGAGGCTGAGCAGAGTCTTACGCTGTATAGGCGTGTGCAAAGCGTTGCTGAATTAAGACCATGGCGTGCTTTGTCAATCTCTAGTTACTTATTCTTGCGGTACTTCTTGTCCATCTAATTCTTCCTCTTCTTCAAACAAAAGATAAAAGATACCGTTATCTGGGCCGATTTTCACGAAGTGTGGTTTTTTGAACTTGAGAGGAATCTGAAATAGCTCAGAAAATTGCCCGTATCTGCAGCTGTCGGCGTCCAGCTCTGTTTTATTGTGTTCGCCTTTTTTCTCAGAAGTCGGTTTTAGGCGAGGATTGAATTCCACTTCTTGGCCTTTTAGCTCTCTCACATAGTTCACATCGTTTCCCCGTACTTTTTCTCCACTCACTTCTACTGCCCAGTGACCGGCACTCGACCGATTGTACTTTGGTTTCACCTTTATGCTTGCCGCACCAGGGGCTTCGATCCTAATCAACTTGCAATCGGAACCGGCTTCAGATCGATAGTTACGTATTGAGTACTGCACAAGAAAAATCTTCGTCAACACATTCAATTCGTATCATCAGAAACTAGCTATATCTTACCGCTGGCCGGAAACTAAGAAGCGGAGAGTAAAATTTGTCGTCATCAGACCGCAGCTGTGCCACTGGTAACTTGTCATCTGACTTGACTGCGGTATAGATGATTTTTCCGTTTTCTTCGGTATGCCGAATCTCTTTCACGTTGGTAAGGAATCCTCTCTCGCTCAGCAGCTCCGTACTGCTCTTAGCAAATTGACGGGCAAGCTTTTCTGGAGTGTAAGGGAATTGTGGCTTTGGAAGGATGTTATGAATCCATTCCTTGACGAGATCAAAGACGGCATCATTATAATCCCGATGTCTGCCGTCGTTCATCAGACAAACATGACGGGTATGCAGAATAGGACAAGTAAACCAGGAAACGCCTTTCTTTTTGTCCATGCCACCGTCGAGAATGTCTTTCGTGCATTGCTGTACGTAAACAACACAACTTCAACATCACCGTTAATCTAGTGTATACATGCATGCAGTACAAAATTCAATTGGTATAGGTTATATGTACACTCAGTACCGCAAACAGTTTTTCCCTCTCCTCAGGATCGTGCATGTCCCTGAAGTTGTGTAGCACGAAAATTTCTTTGCATCTGCCATCTTGCGAGCATTCTTTCCACTTGCGAACCACTTGGATGAGAAACCTCTGATCTGACAAGGTCGTCTCGTGCAATACGACGATGACGTAGTCAGAGAGAGCAAACGTCATGCTTTGAAGGAATTGCTCATATTGTTCCATTTCTTGCATCAGACTGTTGGCTTCATCCAGTCTTTTGTCGTCGGTGTTGTCACCGGCCGCCGCTTGTGCATCACCAGACTCCGTCAGTTCGCGTCCGCCCTGATTAGCTAGATGAGACAGCAGTAAACAATTGTCATATAGCACCCACACGAAACGTTTCATCTGCAATGTCAACCTCGATTTTGATTACACAAGAAGATTTTCACTAAAGACAGATGTGTTCGAGTTTGAGAGGGACCTAGGAGTTTCAGCTATGATTGCCGACCGTAGCGAGGCTTCTAATCCGGGTCGCACAACAGAAATGGGCGTGGTCATATATGGGTCTCCAGCAAGCTTTTCGTTTATATATATATATATATATATATATATATATATATATATATATATATATTGTGTGTGTGTGTGTGTGTGTGTGTGTGTGTGTGTGTGTGTGTGTGTGTGTGTGTGTGTGTGTGTGTGTGTGTGTGTGTGTGTGTGTGTGTGTGCGTTTGTGTGTGTATGTGTGCGTGTGTGTGTGTGTGTGTGTGTGTGTGTGTGTGTGTGTGTGTGTGTGTGTGTGTGTGTGTGTGTGTGTGTCACTGTGTGTGCATGTGTGTGTGTGTGTGTGTGTGTGTGTGTGTGTGTGTGTGTGTGTGTGTGTGTGTGTGTGTGTGTACACAAATCTCAAATTCCCCTCCCCACGACCACGTTTCATGCTAGGACATACCGTGTCCGACTACAGATGAGTCTAAGAACGATTCGTCTAGGTGACCGAACGGCGGAGAAAATGCTTTCTGAACTTTCGTCGCCCTGTCCTTTTGTATTGTAGCTAGGGACTGACAACCAAGAAACACCTTCAGCAGTTGAATGCCACCTACAGTCACCTATTCACACGTCAGTGTGATCAATCCTTTACTACACTGTTTGCATCTAACACTGTATTCTAAGGACTGTGCGTAATTGACAATCAAGAAACACATTTAGTTGCTGAATGCCACCTACAGTCAACTATTGACACGTCCCATACTACAATCAATCTTTACTACACTGTGCTGCATCTAACACTGTTGATAGTCAATGTTTGCTGATATCAATTTCTATGTCAGTAAATACCATACCACTGTCGTTACAACGGAACTGAGTGCATACCTAGACTGTACATTTCAATTGTCTTGATCAGGATCGCAAAACGACGACTACCTATACCAGGCCTATAGACGTAATCTAAACTACTAGGAAGTTTGCATGTTTCAACAAATGCGTATTGTCTAGCTAGGACTCGGCGTTTCAGTAGACGGTCTGAAAGCTCCGTTGGAAGTGTTACTGAGTAACTCACGAACGCGAGGCGCCTACGGATACCGTAGAACTAGTACTATTATTGTTTGGTAGCACTTGGTAAGAGTCACGTGACTTAGTGAATAAAGTACTCAAAATAGATGCTGGAATGACTTCTGGTTTGTAATTTGTGGCTATATGGATGTGTGGATTGTTGTGTTTCTGATTCACGCTCTTAGTTTGGTCCAATAGGCCTTACGTGCATCGTAAGATTTAAATCATACCTACTATAAAAAGCTGCGGTGGGACCACAAATGCGTTTAGCGTCTCATTTTTGAGTCACATTCAGCTAGCAAGAATGGGAACGGGACGCAAACTAGCAATAGCTGAACTTGCATGCAAGACAATGCTGCTATCTACTCGCTGGAACAATGGTCACCAAACGCGGATATAGCCTAGATTCGTGGTCAACAGCGAATACAGTCTTGGGGGAGCGCTAGTTAGTCACGAATGTTCTTGTTCAGGTTGTTCTGCGTTGGACTAGGGCATTACCTGCACGGACTGTGAACTAATACGCAGGTTGTAAGTCATGACTAAACCATACATCCGGATCTGTAGAAAACACCTGTCTAGACAATCGTGTGATCTCACCATCGGATTCTAGTCAACACTGGAAATGACGGCGCATTCTGAACTAACTAGACGCAAGCTAAACGTTGAAACACATCTCCCGAGCCACGCAATACAACACAAAGCGAGCAATCTACCAAACAGCCTACTGGAAGATCACTGTACACGTTACTTACGTGTTGGATATGACACACAATGTGATACTCGAAAATGAGACGCTAAACGCATTTTGTCCCACCGCAGCCTTTTATAGTAGTTGTTGATTTAAATCTTACGAATGTGCAAGGAGTGGTATAATTTTGCGATTGATTCACATGACAACCTAGAGGAGGTATTGTGTACTGCATGCTTTCACACATGCGTAGTAACTGAGAACACGCCTTACGGCAGTGGGCGCGGTGGGGTCAGTACGTCCAAGAATATGACCCTATTCAAAGTGTCTGTGATGCGAGGTGTTGTTTTACGTGTTACTCTAGTCACAGGATTGGAATAGTTGTCCAAGTCGTGACATGTCTTGAGTTGCGTCTTCATGAGGGTCTGTGGGTCAATCATGCCTTTGCATTTGTATACGTGGAGCCTTTGGGTCATTAAGTGCTGTTTTGAATAGAGCACTAATTGTGGAAAGATGCTGCAATGAGAAATCTCAGAGACCCAAGATTCACTTCGCAGCTGTGACGTTAAAATCCATTTCCGGGTAAGGAAGTCGTCCATGTCCATTTTCACTGGTCTGTTGTGAAGTTTCTCTCTCATCCAACGTGTCTGTTTTATGCTACTCTGATCTAACAGGGCAACAGCCATGAAATTCTAGATAACGTCTGGTCTCTTAGCTACACGCACACCTATACATCAACGGTGAAATAGCTATGTAGGGCAATAGAATGCGTACAAACTGCGTGCTAGTGTATTATTCTGGATTATCTTCTTGCGCAGTTGGCAGTCTCGCGTAGCCAGACCCTTTTCCGACGCGTCATCATTTCGCCCGGAAGGATGACGCAGCGCGGAAAGGGGTCTGGCTACGCGAGACTACAGTTGGCACCAGAGCATTACGGAAGGCGGATTGATATCAGTCCGCCGTTCTCGGCCGCACTGATATCAATAGACACAAATAGTGTAGCGCGCGTTATCAAATGTGTAGAATTTATGTAATATCAATGCCACAATCATTAGTTAATATTAATGTACTGCAAAATAACGTGCGCTATTCTAGATACAATGGACACGTTACCGCCTTGTATTCTCGTTGTATTCTAAATAAATGAACTGTGGAACATGTGTGCGCGCTCTTCGATCAGCAGCTAAGGGGACGCCAGTTTGGGATCGTTGTTTGCTGCACGTCATGGAAACGGTACTAATCGACTTTCCAGTGAATTGGATATGAGTAGCCCTTGACTCTTCTGATGCGATGATTGTTGGTGTACTGAAATCTTTTTGGTATGTTTAAATAATTAATTAAATTGATTAATTAATAATAATTACAAAATTAGACAAATACACACATGCACACATTTAGTTGTAGATGTGTTCAGTAATGATGTAGTCGTTATTGTAGAGTTATACATTGCAGAAATTTTCAAAAGATAATTTCAAACTTAAGTAATGCAGGACTGAAAAACGTCCTTGGATTGAATTATTGTGTGAATTCATGTTATTCTGTTCCTGCTGTGTATGAAATCTCTACAATAACTAATATATCACATGCGTGGGTGAGTGGTCATCTGTGTATGTACACACACACACACACACACACACACACACACACACACACACACACACACACACACACACACACACACACACACACACACACAATACACAGATGACCACTCACCCACACATGTGTCTATGATATGATATATTAGTTATTGTAGAGATTTCATACACATCAGGAACAAAATAACATGAATTCACACAATAATTCAATCCAAAGACGTTTTTCAGTCCTGCATTAAGTTTGAAATTATCTTTTGGAAATTTCTGCAATTTATAACTCTACAATAACGACTACATCATTACTGAAACATCTACAACTAAATGTGTTCATGTGTGTATTTGTCTACTTTTGTAATTATTATTAATCAATTTAATTAATTATCTAAACATACCAAAAAGATTTCAGTGCACCAGCAATCATTGCATCGGAAGAGTATGGTTTCTGAAACCCACTACTTGTATCCAATTCACTAGAAAGTCGATTAGTACCGTTTCCACGACGTGCACCAAACAACGATCCCAAACTGGGGTCCCCTGAGCTGCTAGCAGATCGAAGAGCGCGCACACATGTTCCACAGTTCATCTAGTTAGAATACAAGACGGTGACGTGTCCATTGTATCTAGAATAGCGCATGTAGTACCTAGAAAAGTAAATTTTACACATTTGGTAACGCGCGCTACACTATTTGTGTCTTGGTATGCGGCCGAGAACGGCGGACTGATATCAATCCGCCGCTACCGGCTTCCGTAGTATATATATACGGCTCTGGTTGGCACCGGACAATTCCAGGCGCGAGAGAGTCTGGGGACGAGGCTACAAGCAGTGATCAAGAACCCAATCCTCCCCTCAAGTCGATCATTGATCATGGGACATGGACTGCTCTAAGTGAGCGCGGTGTTCCAAAACACTCTTAGATTTTACGTGGTAGCAAATTACTAGCAATGCATCTATGTACCGTAGAAACAGAACTGTGGAAACGATCGCTACGCTCTCAGACCTCAGAATGGGTAGAAGTTCCCATCCCAACTCCCGGATAGGGCTATCCTTGTGCATGCAGTACCTCAATAGCCTTCTCCCCAGACGGTGTGAACGTTTCAGCTCCAGGATGAGCTTCCTATACCAAATACCACACCGGTGTGGGGAGAGCAGCTCATCCGGCTCACGCTTATGTCCAGCCGGTCGGTCTCCTCCTGGGGGGAGACGACCCGCTGGAAACTCGAGCCTATAGCTCAGGCTGGACGTTCGTATAAATGCGACAGAGGCAACACGACTTACCGGTATGCACTCCTGATAGAGTTATGGGTGTATTGAAACCGGCAGTATCGATAACAAGATGGTGGAACTTGTCAGTCTCTCGGTCGCCTTCTTTGTCTCCTGTCGTTTCGACCCACTTGAGACTGATGCCTTCCGTTCTAACTGTCATACCTTCCTTGGCTAGTTGGCAGTTACTCAAACGACTCATGATCCACGTCTTGCCTCTGTTGTACTGACCCAAGATGCCAACGACGTGTCCTGCCCATTCGTCCATTGGAAAGGGAAGATCTTGCAATCGATTGAATGTGCACGTCCACTGACCGGGTGAACCTCTCTTCTGACTTATTTCATCGTCACACAGATCGCCAAGTTTGCACGACAGTATGACGTCATACGGATTGCATCCACGATTGCCTGCAGCTGCATTGACATACGACATGTACATCATGTCTGAACAGGAAGTACACTCACGAAGCTCATGACATAATAACTGGGTTCTCTCACCTTCCTCCTCATTCCGTACTACGTTATCGTCTTTTGCAGCGTCATCTTCGTGTATAGGTCTGCATCTTTGTCTGAAATGATATCCATCCATTGCAACTGGTAATGCGTCGTTGAGCTAAAACTGTCTACGTTAGCACGTTGTTTATAATCTGACGTGGGAGTTGAGCCAGGTTGGCTCGGCTAAACGCACGTGAATCACGCGATGAGGAGGAGCCTTTGCCAGAGTTGCTTCAGGGCGAAGAGAGCGCTGCAGCAATTATTTCCTCCAGAGTCCTCGTTAGTGATCGGCACGTCGCCCCGGCCCTACCCATTGAGCGCTCTCGTATAGACCGTACAATACAATCAGTAGTATCAGTATTCGCCCCAGTGCTCGCCTAGTTTTACGAATACCGCAGTCTCTCTAGCATTACTAGTGCACACCTGGCATAGATATTGCGCGTCTAGTAGTACAACGTTGCACACACATGACGCCCACTGCGTGGGACTGCATGATCGTGACACTGATATTGAAACGTCAACAGCGTTACAAACAAGCACGGCATCGTCACAAACAAGCTGCAAGTCAAATGAGTAAGAGAAGTTCCTATAACAATTTAACTCTAGCGCGCGTCGTTGGTCGGTCGGTTAATTGGTCTGGCTCGATCTCTAGACGCGCGGTACATATTACTGCCCTAACGTTTCACTAGCCTCGCCCCAGACGCAGCGTGGATTGCAGCCCCGGATGCCCGGATCCATCACCACTACGTCTGGTATGGTACCGCCTTTAATTTCTGGGCGGGAGTAAGTATGTAATCAAATTCTTCAGCGCGTGTCATACTAATGGTGTTAGCTAGGAACTGAGCTTTCGATTGGACTTTGACGTTGTTCGTACTTGTCGATATTGCTATTTTAGGCCGCTGTCAAGCGTTAGTAAGAGATTGCAGCTACGCTAGAGAGTGTAGCTGTAAAATGGCAGATCAGAAATGGCACTTGCAGTGCATCATACGCGTTTGAACGCGCACACGGGTTCTCAGTTGAAGCTGCAGTGCGTCATATGCCTCCACTGCAATGCATTGGACTGCTGCCGACGTACTGCACTCTAACTGGCGAAGATCCCACGCGACAGTCGTTCCCTGTAATCTACTAACACTAATGATGTCCCTAGGGCGGTGACCGCGAGGGGCGGTACCATACCAGACGTAAGAGTGATAGATGCACATCCGGGGCTGCAACCACACTGCGTCTGGGGCGAGGCTAACGCACGCCTCGGTTAACTAGAGAGCTAGAGATACTTTTATCCATTTTAATTTGCCTGTAGCTCTTTTAGTGTTCAACACTTGGACAACGTACAGACTTTACCTCATGCACATCTCTAACTAGTCAAAGTAAATAATTGCAAATCCCAACGGATTGATTAGTTCTAGAGGAAGTTTCCAAAACAAACTGAGTCATCCTAGCTGCTGTCGATCGCAAGAGGTACTGCACATGTATACTCTAGATAGAGTAGACTACAGACAGTCCCTGGTGGGGACTAACCTTGGGAAAGCTCGGGAAAGATAAAAATTATATAAATACAATGACATCAATCATTGATATCACCTAGACGCAGAGGGCGGCGATCAGTGATCGAGTGTGATCGGGGGCAACGAGGGACGACGGATTAGATCGTCTTGCGACGTTGTAATCAGGAAGGCAAACGTTCGCTTGCTATAGACCAGCAATCGCCAGCGCCCACGTCCACGAATCTATCCTCACACCGTGATGGACGAGATGGCGGATAGCGTCGACTCTCTCTCGTGCTACTGCGGGATATCAACAATAAAACAATTGTCAGACTGTGTAGCCGCCTCTGAGGACGCGACGGCAGGACTAGGCGTACTAGAACCTACCGAAATGCATCAGACATGTTGGGACGGATATCGGATGGCGACGTTTGGAGAGATGGGCAGCGGATTTGAATCGTTTTGTGATATGCTGATTGGCAAAGGGCAGAGCAAAAGCGACCAATCGGCGAAACGAGAGCGTTCCTGTTCGTTGTGTATGAACTTGAGATTCGATCGAGATAGTGATACTCCTGGTGTTTGTCTTCAGTTGTCTGGCATCGGGCAGTGTACTGATGAGGCAAATAGACTGTCGACTGAAGACCTACTAACAATGTTTCCGTCGTGGAGGCTTGCACCGTTGCTACGAAATGGATCCGGGCACGTGCAGACTGTCGATCCCCGAGGCATGTGATCCTACAGTATCGAGATTTCGTTGGATTTAATGTTGTCACGTGTTACGTTCTGTAGATCTCTCGTGTCTTTGCAATGATCTTGTGAGGAGTGTGCAGGATATCGACGACGCGTTTGCGATTCGCTTGGGTATGCTTCTGTGCGAGACGGTCGTCCTCGTTCACGATGGTGACTGCCTTTACAGTCTGCATCAGAACGTCGAAGAGCTATTGTTGCACCTCAACTCTGTAGCTCAAATAGAAAGGCAGGAGGAGGGCCAAAAGTCCAGAGGAGTCGTCCGATGTACGAGAGACGTATTTGTAGTGGTAAACTTTAAAAACAGATCGGCTGCTTCTAGTGAACATGTAAACTTGATATCAATGTTATCTTTATTTATGGTTAATAAACGATGGTTTAATAATGTGTAGAAATTTCATCATTTCATGGATGCGAGTCGATTGAGGTGGACAGTCCGACGAGGACGTGGACAGAAGGTCACGTTCAGACTGTATAACGAGACAAAGGTATTGTCGGATCCTTCGTATTCTGTGGCAATATATTATGTCGCCTGGTTCAACGACTCTGCACCTTCAGAGCTGGAACGAGATATTGGCATCTCGGTGATTAGTTACATCAAGGACAACATAACGCCTCAGGGCTATTACACATCTCTCGGCACGTCTCCTTTCTCTCCTCTAGAGAAAGCCGCGTCTCTACTTCTTCCGTCGTTTGTTTGTGGGAACCCTTCGGTCACTATCAGAGAAAGCCGTGTGAGGAAACTTAAACGGCAGCAGTTTTACAGCTTTTATTCATCACAACAATTAAAGCGAAGACTCGATGTTATGATCGATAGAGATCCTCTACCCGACCACCAAGATCTGGGAATACTTTAAGTATCAGATGTGATGAAGGCTTGCACGATATCAATCATACAATGTTTCGTTTATTTTATAGGTAGATTACACAAGCCCCGACTTACAGATACACTCACAGCTTCGTGATGCTCGCTTTGTAGTAGAGTTGGCGGACGCCAAAGACATTGCAGTGAAGCGTACGGATGTGCTCAGTTCTGGTGAGACCGAGTATTACATTATTCAAGCCACATACGAGAAGCCCGGTCGTGCAGACAGGTGTCTGTTTAATAAGCTGCTTACAGTCGATGGAACGTACGTATACAAAGGCTACAAGACTGAAGGCACTCGTGTATCTTTTATATTTGCAAAGTATGCTAATTAGCTCTATGTGAAAGCAAGTTGTGGTAACTGGGATGTCATGTGTAATAAATGCAAAGCAATACAAGCTGAGAGAGCAACTATTATTTCACTCAGCAATTTTGCATGGAATAGCAAACGTCTACTATTTTTATCATTTGTCTCGAGCTTGAACAGACCTGACACTGTCTGTTGCATTCAATCATATTATATTGACTAGATTATTATTGTACAGCAAAAGTCTGCAAGTGTTTGAATTACTTTATATTGTCTTCATTAGCTGGATCTTTACAGTAACAGCAGTTGTGCTATGTGCAGTTGGTTCACAAATTCAAGTGCAATTGAGTGTGTTTATCGTTTGAACTTGGGAAACTGATGTTGTGTACACACGTTTTTCACGTGACTATAAAATTTAATAATACAGTGAGATTAAGTGTCATCTGGTAGCACTAGTTGCTATGAAAGAGTGATCTAAAATTTAGTAAAACATACTGCATAGGATTAGCATTTTGTATTGTAGTTATGAGTGTACTAGTTCATGTCAGTCTGATTATCATCAGACAATATGCTTTCATGACAAAGTGTGGTCTTCTTGTGTATATCTAAGCATTTTAGAATGTACAATGGCGTGGTTGTAGACATGAATAATCAAAGTCTTCATTATTAACTTGATGCATCAGGAAGAAAACAAATGTATTATGTTGCCAATTGATAGTATTCACAAGATAATTGAAATCATTGACAATCATGTATGGAGAGAAGACCTTTTGTATTCTGTAAACAACGGTTTAATCTCAATTTCCAAATACAAGCATATAGAGCAGGACAAAAAATAATTCATGGTATCACTTCATTACATATTGAATACAGCAACATCAGTTGTGTGCTTACTGCTTTCAATATAAGGTAGACTTTCTTTCTGTTTCGTAGAATGAATCGTAGCTAATAATCGTCTTCTTCTCTATACATGTATCTATACAAGTCTGGTCTGTCTGTCTGTCTGTCTGTCTGTTGGTCGGTCTGTCGGTCGGTCGGTCAGTCGGTGTGTTGGTAACATCAATCACGTCAAAACTGCCGGGCCAATCGCCAAGGAACCTTGCACGAAGACTGCGTTCCACACCACAATGCAAACGCATGCTTCGTTGTTTAGACGGTTCCCTCTCGAGGAGTCGACCCCCAAGTGAAATCTCGTGATGACGTGACGACGGTGCGACTTCAAATTTCGACATATACGATCTCCATTTCTCGCCGATTGAAACTATCTGTTTCATGCCTAGGTGTACGTACTCTCTACTAGCAGACGGAAGTGGTCATCAAGAAGGCATGCTACACGCGGCCATTGTTTCTCATAGCTAAACGGTAAACTGCAAGCTGCTAACGTGAAAGCATGTGACGACGGCGTGTATGACTCCGAATTTCTGCATTCTATTAATCTGGATGTGGTGTCATTTTACACACTTACACCCACCTTTCTCAATTTGTTACTTCCACACTTTCATCTTCATGGTGAACAATTACTGTTTTGCTTCTGCACAAGCTATATAGAGGAGGGGTGTGTGTGTGTGTGTGTGTGTGTGTGTGTGTGTGTGTGTGTGTGTGTGTGTGTGTCTGTGTGTCTGACTGTCTGTCTGTTTGTCTGTCTGTCTGTCTGTCTTTCTATCTATCTGTCTGTGTGTCTGTTTGTCTGTCCGTGTGTCTGTGTGTCTCTCTGTGTGTGTGTCTGTCTGTCTGTCTGTCTGTTTGTCTGTCTTGTCTGTCTGTCTGTCTATCTATCTGTCTGTGTGTCTGTTTGTCTGTCGTGTGTCTCTCTGTGTGTGTGTGTGTGTGTGTGTGTGTCTGTGTGTGTGTGTGTGTGTGTGTGTGTGTGTGTGTGTGTGTGTGTGTGTTTGTTGATTACATCTGAGCCTAGCTAATGAGATAAAACTTTTGGTCACATGAACCAGAACAAATTATTCAAAAGTGAGTTTTTGCCGCCCAATAACTGAATTGTATAATGGGAATTTGTGTTAATTACTTTTCTCGGGTGGAGAACAGGCTAATGAGCAAGTTACTTTTAAGAAATCTAATTTTATAGTGTAGCAACACACTATCAGGATTATTTCTATCACAATTATCATGTATTGTACATTGTCAAATCTAGACTACCGTAATGTCGCATATAAAAGTTGTACTTATTTCGGTTTAAGCCAAATTGGAATTCAGGCTAATATTTAAGACAGGCTTATATTCAATTTCTATGTCGTGATGCCAATTGTACTGTGTGCAGCACTCAATACTTCACTATCGATCTGAAGCTGGTTCTGAATGCAAGCTAATCAGGATCGAAGCTCCGGGTGTGGAAAGCATTGAGACGAAGCCAGACTATAAGCGGTCGACTGTCGGTCACTGGGCAATAGAAGTAAGTGGACTCAAGGAAAGGGATGATGATGTAATGTTTGTCAGAGATCTAGAAAAGCAGGCAGTGGATGGCAATCCTCGTCTGAAGCCGGCAATTCGAAATGACCGAGGTGGCAAAGCAAACAAACCAGAGCCTGATGCTGACAGCTGCAGATACGGGAACTTTTCTGAACTCTTTCAGATTCCTCTCAAGTTCAAGAAACCACAAGTTCTGAAACTGGGTTCTGAAAACGGAGTCTTCTATCTGCTATTTGAAGAAGAAGAGGACGAGGACGGACAGCAAGCAATATAGGCAACATGTGAATGGAGTCGAACTTTAGACACGCAGGGTAGTTGGGAGTTGTGTTACATGTAGTGTGTAATGTGCTTTACCTTGGTCTGCATTATCAGTAGTATGATCAATCTTGTAATCATTGTGTTAGCTGATATCGAGTCATGAGTACTAGTGTTCTCAATAGACTGAATTTCAATCAACAATAAATGATGATGCAACGTGCCATTTAATTAACTTGTTTCTGGCATCACAGACTAAATGCACTCTATACTCTACAGCTAGACCATTTATTGCTGTATTGACCTATAGCTACAATGGTAGTTAATTATTTAGGCTAACTAGCTATAGAATCAACGTTTTGAATCCTTGTTAGGTACGTCCTCGATTTAGGTTAGACTTTAGAGCTCTAGAGACGATTTCTAATCAGGGCTATCACAAGTGTAACGCTATAACTCGGTCGTGTTCCTGTCCGTATTAGATTTACGTTCATCATCAAAAGCAATGAAACCACGTCGCCTTTCTCTTTTTGTCTCGCGCGAGCTACAAGTTGAACCACGTGATTTTTCCTCTAGTTAAACCCTGCAGCAGGAATTGGGCATAACGAGTTGTGAGGTTTGTGAAGAACATGAGGCGAAATATAGATGCCCTGTTTGCGCCATAAAACAGTAAGCGTGTAAACCTAGGCATGACATCAACGGAACGACTGCAGATAATTATATAAAATTTTGGTTTACACAAACTCTTGCAGCTGTTCTGTTTCTTGCTACAAGAGACATAAAGGTGAGCCATTGTAGACAGCTATGTGATGCATACACACAAATGTAAGTAGTACATATTACTCGTGTGCTCATATTTTGCAGAAAACAACTGTATAGCGGAGAAAAAGTTAGAAGATTTCAGTAACAAGTTAACTGGCACAATCCGATACTTTTGGATTAGTAAGAGGTACGGTATATTAATAATTACATATTGACTCAATTGTTTGTTTCCAAATTTGAAATCTGATGACACAATTAAGAATAGGCGTAATGCAGTTAGGGTATGTACAGTGTGGTTGGTCAAATTAATTGTGTTTGTAGGTGTAGTTGTGGGCAAGTGATTAATTATGCAGTTTGAGGACTGACTGCATATCATAATTATTAAGTATTTGAGCATGTGTGTAAGTTGCAGCTGGGTTATAGCAAGTCATGCGCTTACAAGGAGATTGCATTAGATCTATGATTTGTTGATGCGTGACACTTTCTTTCTTGTTTAGTTTATCTCTAACACCACATTTCAAGGTGGTTTTGACTAGCAGCTGGAAAATTTAGAAACATAGAATGCTAGTGGCACTCAATGATGGATTCAGAATTTGTGATACGCTAAAATAATAGGTCGTTATACGTTGTCATCAGGAGTATACATAATTTATATTGAAACTGTGTGTAGATCCATGGTACTTTGCTTGTGTTCTGGTTTGCACACTGACACTGCACAACAGACTGAAGTCTCGCGTAGCCATACCTAAACCCCGCTCTTAACATCTGAGGGCTACACAACAAATACTTCTTTATGATTACATACTACTGTTATATGCTTTGTGTACTTGAGCACATTAGAATGATTTACTAGACTCTCTAAAGAGCAAGTTGATAAATTACTGCTAACTGTCAAAAGCTTCACACAATGTTATGATAAGGTGATCAGCCATAAGTTCTATTTACATCCACATGATGATGAGATTTTGGTGATTTTGTTATTAATGTTTATTAGAGTGAACCAGAAACTTAGCTAAACAGAAATAGTTGCTTTACGCATTTCCCATAATGATTTTTGATGTGTCATACTGATTTTGTGTTTTGTATTGTCAGAGGAAGGCGAACTGACCTCATCAAAGTCAGAAGCTTCTGACAGTGACGAAAGAGAATTTGATTACAAAATGTTGCAGCAACTTGGTATTTCTCGTATCCTAGCTGTTGCTGTTATCTGTGCTCTCTGACTGTAGATATTGTTGGTTTTCAGATCATTCTGATGATATTAAACAGATGCTGTTAAATCCTCATCTTTGTGACATGATTGAAAATATTGAAGAATCGTCTGATCCAGCGAGAGCTCTTAGAGATGCCTTAGATATTCCAATATTTACAGAATTTGCCGACACCTGCTTGTCTATATGCTCGTCTTCAAAGAAGTAAATAAGTGAGTAGTGAGCGTTTTGCTTAGAGCTACACGTACTTGTAGCCTGTACAGAGGCTTGTGTGTTGTCAAACAAACACCAACATGTTGAACATGTGTTAACTGAATCTGATATGCTTTGAACACAATTGCACACACTCTAAGTACTTTTAGAGTAGTTTATAACAACACAGATGATCATTTCAATCCAACTTTGTTTTTTGTATATACAAACGAGAACAAACGAAATCAAAATGGTACAGATAAAATGAAATCATGTTGCGTTGGTAAATTGATTTGCTGTCCAGGGAAAACCATTCTGAGGCTGTAAGTCAGACTGTAAGTCTGATCTTCCATTGTATCCTGCAGCTATCTACAAGTTAACTCTACATAGTGGACATAAAACTATGATTCAACACTGTTAATTAATTAATTAATTAATACAACAAGGTATTTAGGCAAATTAAACAGAGTAACAGATTTATACAGTTTTTGAATGAGTCCACTGACTTGAAAAGAGGAGATGACGGAAGGAAAGTTGTTCCATTGATTACGAGCTAGTATAGTTCGACATCTTGTACGTTTTGCGTCTTTTTACTTGGCGTGCTACTCAGCGTTTCTTACAACAACCCGTAACAGACAGAAGGGAAAATAGATCATTCTCTTTATGTCACCACTTTGGTTTTCCTTTCAAAGAATTGTTACAAGATGATAGGATAGAATAAGAATGATTTGGTGAACACGTGCAGTGGCGTAGCCGGATCCTTCTTCAAGGGGGTGCACCAGCTAGGCAGATGTGCGGTGGGTGGTCTGTAGGAGGAGTCTAAATTGACCTCCAACGTTCAGAGACATAGTACGTAGGACACGTCCACGGACAAAACCCTAGGTCAAAATTTTGGGAGGTGCACGTGCCTCTTGTGCCTTATATGCAGGCTACGCGCCGACGTGTGTATTTGGTGAACACGCATGTGTATCACTGACTAGAAGAACTTGTCTGAGGACTGCAGTGGTATCAAATACGGGACTTTTGTTACCGATTACGGGACTCTTGGACCGGTTTGGTACCGCATGCGGGACTTGCAGTATCACATACGGGACTTGCACTAGTTCTTTACGTCTTCTCTAGTGAACTTGGGACTGTTTCTGACCGCCAACGGCTGTTGGGCAGCAGCAGCTTCTTAGTTCAATGCAGCAAGGCAGACCAACTGCACAACGACAGCGACAGCGGCAGAGACATTCTGTCGGTGTTGAGAGAAGTCTGTTGGGTAAACTCATTCAACTGGTTTGGTGTGCAGTAGTCAGCTTTTTCTCATTGCCACGAAGATGGTTAAAGAAGTCAAGTGCACCAGTCTCCGTTAAAAAAAACCGGTAGAAGAGACCATTCTGCTAGTGAGGCAACATCATCCCTATCGGCGACGTTTTCTCACGGGCAACGCAGTCTGGTACGCGGTAGGAAACGCGATTCGCTTCTGCACAGTGTCAGGTATGGCCCGTCTGCAGTGTTTACGCCAGAATCGTCGACGTTGCTGAGTGGCTATCGCCCGTATAAAGGCAATGACTTGGGAGCAGTCGGACTGATGACTCTCACCGGTCACTTAGTCGTGTCAGTCGGAAAAGATGGAGGAATACTGAGAGATCCTGTTTTTTGTTTATCACAGGAAATGAAGGTAATGGACGTGTATTAACACACAGACACACACACACACACACACACACACACACACACACACACACACACACACACACACACACACACACACACTGTATCTTTTAATTTCGAGTGTCTGATTAAATATGCTTATTACAGAAACAAATAGAACTGATTGAGGGGTGCTTGCCTGATCGCCAGGCGGTAGCTGTTCATCAACTTAGTGATAAGTCGTTGAGTCAGGATTATTTGCAAGTGAACATTCGTCAAGGCAGTCGATCGGCTGTTTACCATTGCTATTGCAAGTCACAAAAATTTCCTAATCTCATGGAGATTCTAAAGAAGTTTGGATTATTATATGAATCGCTAGTGCAGTCTATGAGCACAACTGGAGACACAGTTCACTCTCTCGTTACACAGATAGCAAAACAGGTAGGACTTCGAGTGATAGAGAAACCACTAGAAACAGGTTATGACTTGACGACCACTGGACCTACCGACAAAGGCAGTTTTATAGATGTTGACTAATGGGTAGTGGTGGCTGGCAATTATTTTTAAGCCGGTGTATAGATGCCGTATGGTTCATTCAAACAGTGAAGTATAATGTAATGAAAGTCTCCCTTCTTTGCATGGCTGTCACCGTTGCTTTCTTAGTGTTTGATAAGTATTTACTTAATTAGATCTATTTTAATGAATGGAAGTGTATGTGTAATTGAATAATCATGAATTGCCAAATTGATGATTTGAGCGAAGCTTGAAGCTCACACCGTATGCTGATGATTCAACCCGAAGTGATTGGCATGACCCATCCAATTCAAAACTCTTCAGTCTACACGTCGAGTATTTCTGCATTCTGTTTGATTTGACACCATTTGACATACAAACAGCCTGTTACTGTGTACGTACACACTGTATGTTTAGTCAATTTTCCACTGAATAAAAGTTCTCACGATTTACTGTAGTGCTAGGTATTGTCGCGACTACATTCTCACAGAAATTGATGTGTGTTACAGTATTTTAGTAGCAGCTAAAATATAGAACAACTAAACAGTCAATTCCAAATGTGATAGTGACAACATTTCTGTATGTGTACTGTACCTAACTGCACAATTAACGTGTTACAATTAATTGTTAATTAGCAATTATATAGAATGAAACTTTGGCGGGAATGTATTTTAGCAGTTTGCTAAGAAATTGACCGAAAAGCAAATTGGTGGGTTTTATTTTGGGGGTTGGACATCATTGTTAGATTGATCTAAGCTTCATGACTTCATTCTCATGTTTTATCCTCTCTGCTAGACAGGTCAGACACAACAGACGTAGTCTCGAGTAGCCAGACCATCTGCGCCTACATCCTCCCCCTGAGAGATATGTAGGCTGAGATGGTCTGGCTAGAAGGATGTAGGCTGAGATGGTCTTGCTACGAGAGACTACGGCAAGCTGGGGCTACCATCTTGTGGCCTTATCCATGTAACTGCCACAATGCTATGATGCCTGATGCACGTGGGTGGTGACGTTTACATGACGTCACAATATCCCAGTGGCCAAATGACGGATTTTATATTGGTGCTTGCTGGCTGGAAAATCTGCCAATCCGCCAAAATAAATTCCCCGCCAATATTTCATCTTATACAGTATTATATATGATTTGGAAATGTGAATGGTCTGTAGAGCTCTAATACGGTCAGTCTATAGTCTGCAATGAATTAGATTGATGGTTTAGGTTAGCCTCGGAGCCAGACCGCTTTTGCACGTGAGGGGGCGGGAAGGGCGAGAGAGAGGGCGGGGAGAAAAAAGCTTTTTTCTCCCCGCCCTCTCTCTCGCCCTTCCCGCCCCCTCACGTGCAAAAGCGGTCTGGCTCCGAGGCTAGGTTTAGGTGGATAGAACCCATTGAAATCAATGCTGTTGACTCTTTATTCAGACATTAGTACAATCAATAACATCATGACCGTGAGTTTAACAGATATCTAAACACCGAGTCCTATCACTAATGATAGAGGCTGAGCAGAGTCTTACGCTGTATAGGCGTGTGCAAAGCGTTGCTGAATTAAGACCATGGCGTGCTTTGTCAATCTCTAGTTACTTATTCTTGCGGTACTTCTTGTCCATCTAATTCTTCCTCTTCTTCAAACAAAAGATAAAAGATACCGTTATCTGGGCCGATTTTCACGAAGTGTGGTTTTTTGAACTTGAGAGGAATCTGAAATAGCTCAGAAAATTGCCCGTATCTGCAGCTGTCGGCGTCCAGCTCTGTTTTATTGTGTTCGCCTTTTTTCTCAGAAGTCGGTTTTAGGCGAGGATTGAATTCCACTTCTTGGCCTTTTAGCTCTCTCACATAGTTCACATCGTTTCCCCGTACTTTTTCTCCACTCACTTCTACTGCCCAGTGACCGGCACTCGACCGATTGTACTTTGGTTTCACCTTTATGCTTGCCGCACCAGGGGCTTCGATCCTAATCAACTTGCAATCGGAACCGGCTTCAGATCGATAGTTACGTATTGAGTACTGCACAAGAAAAATCTTCGTCAACACATTCAATTCGTATCATCAGAAACTAGCTATATCTTACCGCTGGCCGGAAACTAAGAAGCGGAGAGTAAAATTTGTCGTCATCAGACCGCAGCTGTGCCACTGGTAACTTGTCATCTGACTTGACTGCGGTATAGATGATTTTTCCGTTTTCTTCGGTATGCCGAATCTCTTTCACGTTGGTAAGGAATCCTCTCTCGCTCAGCAGCTCCGTACTGCTCTTAGCAAATTGACGGGCAAGCTTTTCTGGAGTGTAAGGGAATTGTGGCTTTGGAAGGATGTTATGAATCCATTCCTTGACGAGATCAAAGACGGCATCATTATAATCCCGATGTCTGCCGTCGTTCATCAGACAAACATGACGGGTATGCAGAATAGGACAAGTAAACCAGGAAACGCCTTTCTTTTTGTCCATGCCACCGTCGAGAATGTCTTTCGTGCATTGCTGTACGTAAACAACACAACTTCAACATCACCGTTAATCTAGTGTATACATGCATGCAGTACAAAATTCAATTGGTATAGGTTATATGTACACTCAGTACCGCAAACAGTTTTTCCCTCTCCTCAGGATCGTGCATGTCCCTGAAGTTGTGTAGCACGAAAATTTCTTTGCATCTGCCATCTTGCGAGCATTCTTTCCACTTGCGAACCACTTGGATGAGAAACCTCTGATCTGACAAGGTCGTCTCGTGCAATACGACGATGACGTAGTCAGAGAGAGCAAACGTCATGCTTTGAAGGAATTGCTCATATTGTTCCATTTCTTGCATCAGACTGTTGGCTTCATCCAGTCTTTTGTCGTCGGTGTTGTCACCGGCCGCCGCTTGTGCATCACCAGACTCCGTCAGTTCGCGTCCGCCCTGATTAGCTAGATGAGACAGCAGTAAACAATTGTCATATAGCACCCACACGAAACGTTTCATCTGCAATGTCAACCTCGATTTTGATTACACAAGAAGATTTTCACTAAAGACAGATGTGTTCGAGTTTGAGAGGGACCTAGGAGTTTCAGCTATGATTGCCGACCGTAGCGAGGCTTCTAATCCGGGTCGCACAACAGAAATGGGCGTGGTCATATATGGGTCTCCAGCAAGCTTTTCGTTTATATATATATATATATATATATATATATATATATATATATATATATATATTGTGTGTGTGTGTGTGTGTGTGTGTGTGTGTGTGTGTGTGTGTGTGTGTGTGTGTGTGTGTGTGTGTGTGTGTGTGTGTGTGTGTGTGTGTGTGCGTTTGTGTGTGTATGTGTGCGTGTGTGTGTGTGTGTGTGTGTGTGTGTGTGTGTGTGTGTGTGTGTGTGTGTGTGTGTGTGTGTCACTGTGTGTGCATGTGTGTGTGTGTGTGTGTGTGTGTGTGTGTGTGTGTGTGTGTGTGTGTGTGTGTGTGTGTGTGTACACAAATCTCAAATTCCCCTCCCCACGACCACGTTTCATGCTAGGACATACCGTGTCCGACTACAGATGAGTCTAAGAACGATTCGTCTAGGTGACCGAACGGCGGAGAAAATGCTTTCTGAACTTTCGTCGCCCTGTCCTTTTGTATTGTAGCTAGGGACTGACAACCAAGAAACACCTTCAGCAGTTGAATGCCACCTACAGTCACCTATTCACACGTCAGTGTGATCAATCCTTTACTACACTGTTTGCATCTAACACTGTATTCTAAGGACTGTGCGTAATTGACAATCAAGAAACACATTTAGTTGCTGAATGCCACCTACAGTCAACTATTGACACGTCCCATACTACAATCAATCTTTACTACACTGTGCTGCATCTAACACTGTTGATAGTCAATGTTTGCTGATATCAATTTCTATGTCAGTAAATACCATACCACTGTCGTTACAACGGAACTGAGTGCATACCTAGACTGTACATTTCAATTGTCTTGATCAGGATCGCAAAACGACGACTACCTATACCAGGCCTATAGACGTAATCTAAACTACTAGGAAGTTTGCATGTTTCAACAAATGCGTATTGTCTAGCTAGGACTCGGCGTTTCAGTAGACGGTCTGAAAGCTCCGTTGGAAGTGTTACTGAGTAACTCACGAACGCGAGGCGCCTACGGATACCGTAGAACTAGTACTATTATTGTTTGGTAGCACTTGGTAAGAGTCACGTGACTTAGTGAATAAAGTACTCAAAATAGATGCTGGAATGACTTCTGGTTTGTAATTTGTGGCTATATGGATGTGTGGATTGTTGTGTTTCTGATTCACGCTCTTAGTTTGGTCCAATAGGCCTTACGTGCATCGTAAGATTTAAATCATACCTACTATAAAAAGCTGCGGTGGGACCACAAATGCGTTTAGCGTCTCATTTTTGAGTCACATTCAGCTAGCAAGAATGGGAACGGGACGCAAACTAGCAATAGCTGAACTTGCATGCAAGACAATGCTGCTATCTACTCGCTGGAACAATGGTCACCAAACGCGGATATAGCCTAGATTCGTGGTCAACAGCGAATACAGTCTTGGGGGAGCGCTAGTTAGTCACGAATGTTCTTGTTCAGGTTGTTCTGCGTTGGACTAGGGCATTACCTGCACGGACTGTGAACTAATACGCAGGTTGTAAGTCATGACTAAACCATACATCCGGATCTGTAGAAAACACCTGTCTAGACAATCGTGTGATCTCACCATCGGATTCTAGTCAACACTGGAAATGACGGCGCATTCTGAACTAACTAGACGCAAGCTAAACGTTGAAACACATCTCCCGAGCCACGCAATACAACACAAAGCGAGCAATCTACCAAACAGCCTACTGGAAGATCACTGTACACGTTACTTACGTGTTGGATATGACACACAATGTGATACTCGAAAATGAGACGCTAAACGCATTTTGTCCCACCGCAGCCTTTTATAGTAGTTGTTGATTTAAATCTTACGAATGTGCAAGGAGTGGTATAATTTTGCGATTGATTCACATGACAACCTAGAGGAGGTATTGTGTACTGCATGCTTTCACACATGCGTAGTAACTGAGAACACGCCTTACGGCAGTGGGCGCGGTGGGGTCAGTACGTCCAAGAATATGACCCTATTCAAAGTGTCTGTGATGCGAGGTGTTGTTTTACGTGTTACTCTAGTCACAGGATTGGAATAGTTGTCCAAGTCGTGACATGTCTTGAGTTGCGTCTTCATGAGGGTCTGTGGGTCAATCATGCCTTTGCATTTGTATACGTGGAGCCTTTGGGTCATTAAGTGCTGTTTTGAATAGAGCACTAATTGTGGAAAGATGCTGCAATGAGAAATCTCAGAGACCCAAGATTCACTTCGCAGCTGTGACGTTAAAATCCATTTCCGGGTAAGGAAGTCGTCCATGTCCATTTTCACTGGTCTGTTGTGAAGTTTCTCTCTCATCCAACGTGTCTGTTTTATGCTACTCTGATCTAACAGGGCAACAGCCATGAAATTCTAGATAACGTCTGGTCTCTTAGCTACACGCACACCTATACATCAACGGTGAAATAGCTATGTAGGGCAATAGAATGCGTACAAACTGCGTGCTAGTGTATTATTCTGGATTATCTTCTTGCGCAGTTGGCAGTCTCGCGTAGCCAGACCCTTTTCCGACGCGTCATCATTTCGCCCGGAAGGATGACGCAGCGCGGAAAGGGGTCTGGCTACGCGAGACTACAGTTGGCACCAGAGCATTACGGAAGGCGGATTGATATCAGTCCGCCGTTCTCGGCCGCACTGATATCAATAGACACAAATAGTGTAGCGCGCGTTATCAAATGTGTAGAATTTATGTAATATCAATGCCACAATCATTAGTTAATATTAATGTACTGCAAAATAACGTGCGCTATTCTAGATACAATGGACACGTTACCGCCTTGTATTCTCGTTGTATTCTAAATAAATGAACTGTGGAACATGTGTGCGCGCTCTTCGATCAGCAGCTAAGGGGACGCCAGTTTGGGATCGTTGTTTGCTGCACGTCATGGAAACGGTACTAATCGACTTTCCAGTGAATTGGATATGAGTAGCCCTTGACTCTTCTGATGCGATGATTGTTGGTGTACTGAAATCTTTTTGGTATGTTTAAATAATTAATTAAATTGATTAATTAATAATAATTACAAAATTAGACAAATACACACATGCACACATTTAGTTGTAGATGTGTTCAGTAATGATGTAGTCGTTATTGTAGAGTTATACATTGCAGAAATTTTCAAAAGATAATTTCAAACTTAAGTAATGCAGGACTGAAAAACGTCCTTGGATTGAATTATTGTGTGAATTCATGTTATTCTGTTCCTGCTGTGTATGAAATCTCTACAATAACTAATATATCACATGCGTGGGTGAGTGGTCATCTGTGTATGTACACACACACACACACACACACACACACACACACACACACACACACACACACACACACACACACACACACAATACACAGATGACCACTCACCCACACATGTGTCTATGATATGATATATTAGTTATTGTAGAGATTTCATACACATCAGGAACAAAATAACATGAATTCACACAATAATTCAATCCAAAGACGTTTTTCAGTCCTGCATTAAGTTTGAAATTATCTTTTGGAAATTTCTGCAATTTATAACTCTACAATAACGACTACATCATTACTGAAACATCTACAACTAAATGTGTTCATGTGTGTATTTGTCTACTTTTGTAATTATTATTAATCAATTTAATTAATTATCTAAACATACCAAAAAGATTTCAGTGCACCAGCAATCATTGCATCGGAAGAGTATGGTTTCTGAAACCCACTACTTGTATCCAATTCACTAGAAAGTCGATTAGTACCGTTTCCACGACGTGCACCAAACAACGATCCCAAACTGGGGTCCCCTGAGCTGCTAGCAGATCGAAGAGCGCGCACACATGTTCCACAGTTCATCTAGTTAGAATACAAGACGGTGACGTGTCCATTGTATCTAGAATAGCGCATGTAGTACCTAGAAAAGTAAATTTTACACATTTGGTAACGCGCGCTACACTATTTGTGTCTTGGTATGCGGCCGAGAACGGCGGACTGATATCAATCCGCCGCTACCGGCTTCCGTAGTATATATATACGGCTCTGGTTGGCACCGGACAATTCCAGGCGCGAGAGAGTCTGGGGACGAGGCTACAAGCAGTGATCAAGAACCCAATCCTCCCCTCAAGTCGATCATTGATCATGGGACATGGACTGCTCTAAGTGAGCGCGGTGTTCCAAAACACTCTTAGATTTTACGTGGTAGCAAATTACTAGCAATGCATCTATGTACCGTAGAAACAGAACTGTGGAAACGATCGCTACGCTCTCAGACCTCAGAATGGGTAGAAGTTCCCATCCCAACTCCCGGATAGGGCTATCCTTGTGCATGCAGTACCTCAATAGCCTTCTCCCCAGACGGTGTGAACGTTTCAGCTCCAGGATGAGCTTCCTATACCAAATACCACACCGGTGTGGGGAGAGCAGCTCATCCGGCTCACGCTTATGTCCAGCCGGTCGGTCTCCTCCTGGGGGGAGACGACCCGCTGGAAACTCGAGCCTATAGCTCAGGCTGGACGTTCGTATAAATGCGACAGAGGCAACACGACTTACCGGTATGCACTCCTGATAGAGTTATGGGTGTATTGAAACCGGCAGTATCGATAACAAGATGGTGGAACTTGTCAGTCTCTCGGTCGCCTTCTTTGTCTCCTGTCGTTTCGACCCACTTGAGACTGATGCCTTCCGTTCTAACTGTCATACCTTCCTTGGCTAGTTGGCAGTTACTCAAACGACTCATGATCCACGTCTTGCCTCTGTTGTACTGACCCAAGATGCCAACGACGTGTCCTGCCCATTCGTCCATTGGAAAGGGAAGATCTTGCAATCGATTGAATGTGCACGTCCACTGACCGGGTGAACCTCTCTTCTGACTTATTTCATCGTCACACAGATCGCCAAGTTTGCACGACAGTATGACGTCATACGGATTGCATCCACGATTGCCTGCAGCTGCATTGACATACGACATGTACATCATGTCTGAACAGGAAGTACACTCACGAAGCTCATGACATAATAACTGGGTTCTCTCACCTTCCTCCTCATTCCGTACTACGTTATCGTCTTTTGCAGCGTCATCTTCGTGTATAGGTCTGCATCTTTGTCTGAAATGATATCCATCCATTGCAACTGGTAATGCGTCGTTGAGCTAAAACTGTCTACGTTAGCACGTTGTTTATAATCTGACGTGGGAGTTGAGCCAGGTTGGCTCGGCTAAACGCACGTGAATCACGCGATGAGGAGGAGCCTTTGCCAGAGTTGCTTCAGGGCGAAGAGAGCGCTGCAGCAATTATTTCCTCCAGAGTCCTCGTTAGTGATCGGCACGTCGCCCCGGCCCTACCCATTGAGCGCTCTCGTATAGACCGTACAATACAATCAGTAGTATCAGTATTCGCCCCAGTGCTCGCCTAGTTTTACGAATACCGCAGTCTCTCTAGCATTACTAGTGCACACCTGGCATAGATATTGCGCGTCTAGTAGTACAACGTTGCACACACATGGCGCCCACTGCGTGGGACTGCATGATCGTGACACTGATATTGAAACGTCAACAGCGTTACAAACAAGCACGGCATCGTCACAAACAAGCTGCAAGTCAAATGAGTAAGAGAAGTTCCTATAACAATTTAACTCTAGCGCGCGTCGTTGGTCGGTCGGTTAATTGGTCTGGCTCGATCTCTAGACGCGCGGTACATATTACTGCCCTAACGTTTCACTAGCCTCGCCCCAGACGTAGCGTGGATTGCAGCCCCGGATGCCCGGATCCATCACCACTACGTCTGGTATGGTACCGCCTTTAATTTCTGGGCGGGAGTAAGTATGTAATCAAATTCTTCAGCGCGTGTCATACTAATGGTGTTAGCTAGGAACTGAGCTTTCGATTGGACTTTGACGTTGTTCGTACTTGTCGATATTGCTATTTTAGGCCGCTGTCAAGCGTTAGTAAGAGATTGCAGCTACGCTAGAGAGTGTAGCTGTAAAATGGCAGATCAGAAATGGCACTTGCAGTGCATCATACGCGTTTGAACGCGCACACGGGTTCTCAGTTGAAGCTGCAGTGCGTCATATGCCTCCACTGCAATGCATTGGACTGCTGCCGACGTACTGCACTCTAACTGGCGAAGATCCCACGCGACAGTCGTTCCCTGTAATCTACTAACACTAATGATGTCCCTAGGGCGGTGACCGCGAGGGGCGGTACCATACCAGACGTAAGAGTGATAGATGCACATCCGGGGCTGCAACCACACTGCGTCTGGGGCGGCTAACGCACGCCTCGGTTAACTAGAGAGCTAGAGATACTTTTATCCATTTTAATTTGCCTGTAGCTCTTTTAGTGTTCAACACTTGGACAACGTACAGACTATACCTCATGCACATCTCTAACTAGTCAAAGTAAATAATTGCAAATCCCAACGGGTTGATTAGTTCTAGAGGAAGTTTCCAAAACAAACTGAGTCATCCTAGCTGCTGTCGATCGCAAGAGGTACTGCACATGTATACTCTAGATAGAGTAGACTACAGACAGTCCCTGGTGGGGACTAACCTTGGGAAAGCTCGGGAAAGATAAAAATTATATAAAAACAATGACATCAATCATTGATATCACCTAGACGCAGAGGGCGGTGCACGGCTGTTTCGCGCATGCTACAATGCGCCAACTTAGATTACGCATGCGCAATTTAGGTATCTGACTTTCGTGTGAAGTCGCGTCCGGGAATCGGCATTTGTACTGTTCTAACAAAAACCATTGGTGGCGCAGGCGAAATAGAGAAGAAGTTAGTCACTAGTGCTGTGTGCGGTCGTATCAATTATTGCATTGGTGCGGTGTTGTCGCCAAAAATTAGGAGTGCCTGTTTTTGTCTAGTTTCGTCTTCTCCGGGTTTTGCGAATGATATCCTTCGGTCAGATATACGAGTAACAAGTGTAGCTTTGCCCTTTGCCCTATTACAACACCGAAGTTGTACCGTCTCAAATCGGCTGAAGGTGAGCTTGTTTTTTATCCGAAACTAGATACGGGACTCTAGCTAGTAACGCTCCTACAGCAGATTTTTCTGAATCTCGTGCAGTCTAAAGTCTAAAGTTACAAGCAAAAGGAGCATGTAATATAAGCAATGTCTAGTCTTTGTTTGTAGTCTTTCTCTTTTTCACCTCAGGCCGGTTTTCAGCAACATAGGGCAAAACTGACATGTTATGTTCTTTCACGATAGCTTTCAGTCTCTCTGTAGCGTTTCTCACGTTGGCGTAGGTGCGTTGCATTGAGTTGAATCGGGCATGAATGGACTCTGCACCCTGTTCACCATGAAACCCCAGTCCAAATTTCCATCTCCGCACCCATGGCATCACGTGATCTTCCAACATGTGCAGTTTAGGTGTTATTGAGGCTGTGGGCAACGTAGATCTGTAGTTTTGAAGAAATGCTTTTATATTGGCGTCTATAACATACACGTGCAGTGAGTTATCTCATATTACTTTTGCAGCAATTTGTTAGAACTGATTGCTAACCTAGAGTTTCTATTTCATGTTCGTCCATTTTTGGCTGACACTGTAACCATTATGGCAGGCTGCAAATAGCTTGAATGTTACTGCAAATGCTTGAGCAATGGTTTCTGCTGTTGCCCTTGTTACTGTGAGGTCCTGGGGCACGGCTGTTGCAATAGAATTGCAGAGCTTTTCTATGTTGTTTCCCTGTATAGTATAATTTATTGTTGAATAAGCAAATTTTATAAATTGAGATGCTTAAAATAACCTGGCAGCACTTGTGAATGTGGTTGCCTATGAATGAGCCTCCATGATAGGCTTGTTTTTCAATGCCTATGTCAGGTAGTGTCTTATCTAAAGCACAGACACTAGGGCCATCATGAAGAGGAAAGGACTCCAATCTGAGGGCTTTTTCTTGATCCTCCTGCAATGAGATGTAACATTAGCCATGTGTCATTAACATAGTAATTAATTAATAAATAGCTTGGTGCGGATTACAACCACAAATCAAAATTGTAACAACTCACTAGTTGATCTGCCTGTGCTGTGAGCTGTTTGGCTTGATCGTATATTTGTATTACAGCTGGTGGTATTGACTCTGTGTTGGTGCTTCCAGTGAGATTTATCCAGTTGGCAATTTCAAAGAGTCTCTGTGCTTTTAACTTATTCCTTCGCGCTTCCTCTTTTAACTTCTGTGCTTCTCGTACTCTTGATATGTGTTGTTTAAAAGAAGATGCAGTTGCCTGTCCCATGTGGGTTGGAGCCCTCTCACTTTCTTCGATGACTCTTTGATTGTCTATTTTATGAGCTGCTCGTTCCAGTTGATCGTAAAGTTTAGCAAAGACTCCTAGACTGATATGTAGTGCTGGAATGGCTACCTGCAATGGTTACAATTATTACAATGATAAGGCTTATGATAATGCTTTTGCTCTTACATGGTCGATTGGAACAGCTAGAAGGTGGGGCCTAATAACATTGTTATAGAATTTTGCTCTTTTTATGTTGCTCCCTGATTCTGTAAATTTTCTGAAGTCTGTACTGAGCTGATCAAGACTCCTTTGTTGTGATGGTGTTCTTTCTGCAGCTGGTTTTGCCATTTGTGAACTGTCAATTAGACACCATAAACAACAGTGACGACCTATGGTAGGGAGGAGGTAAATGCTACAAGCACTATGAGAGCCATGTAATGACATAATACTGCTGCATACCTGAAGGTCCAGATAACCCATACATCTTGCAGAGAAATTCATAATCTCCAAAAAGAAACAGTCTGACTTTCTTTGCTCTAACCAAGAAAAGAACATTTGTAATAGGATTACATTACTTTTGTGTTTATTTGTTTACTTCCTGTCAGTTGTTGTTAGTTCCTGTAGCTGCTCTTGGTATCTTCCTATAGCTATGTTGAGGTTAGCTACTGTATCAGCAGCTTCAAAGCATGTAATGACAAAGGTGTTCTTCACTGAGTTGACTGATGCAACATTTGCTATCTGCACAGCTAGCTTGAAAGTCCTCCCACCCTTGTCTCCACCAAGCTTAATCCACACTTCATCAGCAGGAATGGCATTGTCATGCCACACTAATGCATCAGCTCTGGAGAAAAAACAGTATTTAGGATAAGTTTTTGAGTAAGGTCTAAAGCACACACGATTCAAACTGGTCGAGAAGTGAGTGGACTACAGATTTGAGTGGAGATATGTAAATACATGGGGCAGGTCGAAGCTCTTCACCGCCACCTGGTAGTTTGAAGGTGAACACAACTTCTTCAGCTTCTAAGTCCTGCGGCAACCAATCTAGCATGAGCTGTCGTTGCTTTTTTTCACTGGCAAGAGACACACCCCACTTTGATAGCCATCTGCAATGTATGGTAATTTCTATTGGAAGACTAGCTAAACATTGACTAAAAAAATTAACTAGTTACCGTCTTAGAGCTCTCAACTTGTTCCAAGGAATAGAAAGGTCTGCTTTTAAGGCCAGGCCTTCTGTGGCTGAGACTCTGTATTGTATTTCCTGGAAGCCAGCTTCCTTTAGTAGCTCTTGTCTTTCTCTTGCCAAACGCTTGGCCTCATGAATAAGTTGCCTGTTTACTGCTTCCTGCCCTCCACTGATGGCTTCACGAACACGTGCAATTTGCCTAGTTCTACCCCTCACGGTTGCTTCAGAAGATGCAGTAGACGACACGAGTGGCTTTGGCACACGAAAGTATGTCAATGGCTATAAAGAGAAAAGCAAACTCCACTTCATATTAGAATTTTATGGGTTGTTTAATTGGTACGTCTTACTTACCCTTCCACCAGTTTTCAAAGATACAAAATCCTCCGAGGCTTGCTCACATGTAGAGTTCACCATTCTCCTGATGACATTGCTTGCTACTCTTTTTTCTGTTGTGTCAGGTGTTTGATCTAAGGGCTTCTGCAACACATCTTGTAGTGTTCGTTGTATGGGTGTTGCATTAATCTGGGTGCTTTGTCCACAGCTTAACTGGTGCTTCTTGAGTTGGTCTAATCGTACATATTCTGAGCAACTGGATTGAGTGCATTTGACTCGAAGCGAAGCTGATGACATTAAGGTACGGTAATTTTTGATGGACGCTGTATAGCGTCTGTAGTTGAGATTGATTTTTGGCACAGAGGACAGACAACATCAGCTGATGATTTAATGGCTTCAACAGCACACTGTGCACAGCATAGTTGTTTACAAGGTGATTCCACAGGTGCATTGATGACTTGTTTACATATTGGACAAAGAAACAACTCTATTGTGAGAGGGGGAGCTGGCTGGATGAACTCAGAGGGCAAGAGAGACTGAGTTGAGACATCCGAACAGAATGATGGAGGAGCTGTCTGCTTTATGTGGTCAATTACATTCTGAAGTGACGGCATTGTGTCACTAGCGGCTGCAGTTCTTTTCTTCTGTAATTTTTTGGAAGGACGTCCTCCTTTTTTTTGCTCCTTGCAGCTCGAGCAGATTGGACAGTCTCCTGAGTGAGCTTGCCATTGTGGTGATTGTGGAACAGTCAGCAGTGCTCCTTGGCTTTTTTCACACTTCGACATTGCAAGGTAACAACCAATACAGAAGTCGGTTGGGTAAACAAGTGGGTCATCGTTTTCCGAATGTAAGTTGCTGTACGCTTGTGATAGTAGCCTAGAATACTCAGAGCAGGCATAACGACGGTCATCACGTCCAAACCTAATGCCACATACACGACATAGTTGTCTAAGGCAGGCCTGATGTTCATCCATTATAATGTAACACACAAAGTTACTAGTACAGTAGTACTGAGACTCTTTGAATTTATTGAAAAATTTCTTGTTATATAGCTGAACTGAGTTACACCTTAACAAGACAGTACATGGTTCGTGAGAAAGGTAGAGGTATAATAAAATAGTTTAGTCATGATTCACATAGAATCAGCTATAGTTGCAAACTTATGCTTATTTATATTTTTTGGAATGCTGTTTCAGAGTTCAAAGTGTATCTTGCGGATGTTGCCTCTTCATTTGGTTTTCCTGATGAATGAGAAAGAGGTCTCTAATTGTCCGGACTCCACTTTCGTTGTTTCCTGCCAAACAGCTGCTGGGTGTATACTATGATCTATGATCGTCTTCTGCAGGATGCGTGGGTAGATAACGACTTGGGAATTGCCCTCCTTGCTGTATTGTGTTTCCCTCATTGTACCTGATCACAACAACTTGTGCATGTGTCACAGTATGTAAACAGTCTGCAAGCTTACCTCAGCAACACGCGCGCTCGCTGTCTGCATCAATGTATCGCCCGGCCAATGTAGAAGGCACCATCTCCGCGCTGCTGACTTGCTGCCGTGATTCAGAGGTTCATCAGTGGTCTGCAAACTTTTGTGATATTATATATGTCTGTTCTACGGTTTCTCCGTTAGTTTTCCTTCCTAAAGCGATGAAAACAATGACGCATAAGTAGTAGAACGAGACATCACTTACCAGAGGAAGTGGGTGTTGCTTTGCCAGTTGTCGACTTCGTTGGTTGTGAACAGCTAACGGTACAACAACGAGTCTTTACTGAATGCTATAAGTTATTTCGTTCTTGCAGTTGGTTTTAGTCTTTATTTCGGGAAAAGCCGGAGAATGCGAATATTGAAGAAAATACTAGACACGGTAAAACCTAGTCTCATGCAAGCTAACTTGAAGAAGATTTTGTTGTAAGCCGAAGAGATAAGAGTTAGAGTACTGATAAATTGTGTGCAGTATCTTGAGAGATACATAAGTAGAGAAAAGCGTAGAGATAGACAAACCAGCTCACCGGAAAAGGAGGTATGCAACAAAGTTTATGGTGCACGTGACTGGTCACGTGGAAACTAAGTTGCGCATGCGAAACGGCCGTGGGCGATCAGTGATCGAGTGTGATCGGGGGCAACGAGGGACGACGGATTAGATCGTCTTGCGACGTTGTAATCAGGAAGGCAAACGTTCGCTTGCTATAGACCAGCAATCGCCAGCGCCCACGTCCACGAATCTATCCTCACACCGTGATGGACGAGACGGCGGATAGCGTCGACTCTCTCTCGTGCTACTGCGGGATATCAACAATAAAACAATTGTCAGACTGTGTAGCCGCCTCTGAGGACGCGACGGCAGGACTAGGCGTACTAGAACCTACCGAAATGCATCAGACATGTTGGGACGGATATCGGATGGCGACGTTTGGAGAGATGGGCAGCGGATTTGAATCGTTTTGTGATAAGCTGATTGGCAAAGGGCAAAGCGAAAGCGACCAATCGGCGAAACGAGAGCGTTCCTGTTCGTTGTGTATGAACTTGAGATTCGATCGAGATCGTGATACTCCTGGTGTTTGTCTTCAGTTGTCTGGCATCGGGCAGTGTACCGATGAGGCAAATAGACTGTCGACTGAAGACCTACTAACAATGTTTCCGTCGTGGAGGCTTGCACCGTTGCTACGAAATGGATCCGGGCACGTGCAGACTGTCGATCCCCGAGGCATGTGATCCTACAGTATCGAGATTTCGTTGTATTTAATGTTGTCACGTGTTACGTTCTGTAGATCTCTCGTGTCTTTGCAATGATCTTGTGAGGAGTGTTCAGGATGTCGACGACGCGTTTGCGATTCGCTTGGGTATGCTTCTGTGCGAGACGGTCGTCCTCGTTCACGATGGTGACTGCCTTTACAGTCTGCATCAGAACGTCGAAGAGCTATTGTTGCACCTCAACTCTGTAGCTCAAATAGAAAGGCAGGAGGAGGGCCAAAAGTCCAGAGGAGTCGTCCGATGTACGAGAGACGTATTTGTAGTGGTAAACTTTAAAAACAGATCGGCTGCTTCTAGTGAACATGTAAACTTGATATCAATGTTATCTTTATTTATGGTTAATAAACGATGGTTTAATAATGTGTAGAAATTTCATCATTTCATGGATGCGAGTCGATTGAGGTGGACAGTCCGACGAGGACGTGGACAGAAGGTCACGTTCAGACTGTATAACGAGACAAAGGTATTGTCGGATCCTTCGTATTCTGTGGCAATATATTATGTCGCCTGGTTCAACGACTCTGCACCTTCAGAGCTGGAACGAGATATTGGCATCTCGGTGATTAGTTACATCAAGGACAACATAACGCCTCAGGGCTATTACACATCTCTCGGCACGTCTCCTTTCTCTCCTCTAGAGAAAGCCGCGTCTCTACTTCTTCCGTCGTTTGTTTGTGGGAACCCTTCGGTCACTATCAGAGAAAGCCGTGTGAGGAAACTTAAACGGCAGCAGTTTTACAGCTTTTATTCATCACAACAATTAAAGCGAAGACTCGATGTTATGATCGATAGAGATCCTCTACCCGACCACCAAGATCTGGGAATACTTTAAGTATCAGATGTGATGAAGGCTTGCACGATATCAATCATACAATGTTTCGTTTATTTTATAGGTAGATTACACAAGCCCCGACTTACAGATACACTCACAGCTTCGTGATGCTCGCTTTGTAGTAGAGTTGGCGGACGCCAAAGACATTGCAGTGAAGCGTACGGATGTGCTCAGTTCTGGTGAGACCGAGTATTACATTATTCAAGCCACATACGAGAAGCCCGGTCGTGCAGACAGGTGTCTGTTTAATAAGCTGCTTACAGTCGATGGAACGTACGTATACAAAGGCTACAAGACTGAAGGCACTCGTGTATCTTTTATATTTGCAAAGTATGCTAATTAGCTCTATGTGAAAGCAAGTTGTGGTAACTGGGATGTCATGTGTAATAAATGCAAAGCAATACAAGCTGAGAGAGCAACTATTATTTCACTCAGCAATTTTGCATGGAATAGCAAACGTCTACTATTTTTATCATTTGTCTCGAGCTTGAACAGACCTGACACTGTCTGTTGCATTCAATCATATTATATTGACTAGATTATTATTGTACAGCAAAAGTCTGCAAGTGTTTGAATTACTTTATATTGTCTTCATTAGCTGGATCTTTACAGTAACAGCAGTTGTGCTATGTGCAGTTGGTTCACAAATTCAAGTGCAATTGAGTGTGTTTATCGTTTGAACTTGGGAAACTGATGTTGTGTACACACGTTTTTCACGTGACTATAAAATTTAATAATACAGTGAGATTAAGTGTCATCTGGTAGCACTAGTTGCTATGAAAGAGTGATCTAAAATTTAGTAAAACATACTGCATAGGATTAGCATTTTGTATTGTAGTTATGAGTGTACTAGTTCATGTCAGTCTGATTATCATCAGACAATATGCTTTCATGACAAAGTGTGGTCTTCTTGTGTATATCTAAGCATTTTAGAATGTACAATGGCGTGGTTGTAGACATGAATAATCATAGTCTTCATTATTAACTTGATGCATCAGGAAGAAAACAAATGTATTATGTTGCCAATTGATAGTATTCACAAGATAATTGAAATCATTGACAATCATGTATGGAGAGAAGACCTTTTGTATTCTGTAAACAACGGTTTAATCTCAATTTCCAAATACAAGCGTATAGAGCAGGACAACAAATCAGAGTAACTCAGAGTTGTGCATAGTTCGTACAGTGCATGCCTCAACAAAACACGGCGAACGCATGCTATTTGCAGCAACTTTCTTCACCTCTAAATGTTATCATGCTAACAAGTCAACTTATTGGTAACAAATATGTACTTCCATCAGGATTGGCATGTTCACGGTGATTGTGTTTTTGATGCATTAATTTTCTTCATTCTTTTCTTCTTTTCTGGAAAATGACTGTGTGAGCGATAGAATAAGAGAGTAGAAATAGCTGAAGAGTTGAAGAAGAGTCATGCATACTCAATGGTCGTCCATGGCCAGCCACCCACAGTGCAGAACAGACGAAAGGCCACCTTGCCAACTAAAGCGATTACGTGTTGCAGTTATTATTACTTAGGTACAAGATACAAATAAAACGCACTCCACTCGACTGTTAAGCCCGGCGTCACAGGATAAACTATCCCCCGGACAGATCATCCCCCGGATAGTATAGACTATTCCCTGGATAGTTTGTACTAATCATGTCACAGTGCAGATTATCCTTCTGAACAGAGCATCCTCCGGATAGTAGATACTATCCCAGATAGTTTAGACTATCCCCCAATTGTCTAAACCTTACCCGAGTGTCCCAAAAATCCGGCTCGAATAGCTATGTAAACTATCCGTGACAAATCCGGGGTTTAGAATCGTGGTTGCGCTTTTTCAATTTCCCGCCGTTTCAAGGGTGTTCGATACAGCAAGCTATCATCATGAGCAAGGCTACTGACCTTTCAGAGGCTCGTTGCCAGGCTTTGCTGAATTGCCTGCAAGGTTGTAAACGCGGACAACCCAAATATCCACAAGGCTTCAGCATCAACGACAGAAGAGGGCTTCGTCAGCAGGCAACGTCTTTCCACAACGATGACGGTGTACTCTACCACAAGAAGGATGATGTCAAGGCAGGTGTGTTGAACCTCCGGAGAGTAGTCGTGTCCAGAGAAGAGCAAGTGAGAATTATGCGAGCCTGTCATGATGGTGTGGACGGATGTCACTTTGGTCGTGACAAGACATTCAGCAAGGTGAAATACTTAACTTTTTGACACTTATATCTAGGTTACTGTCTGTCCATTGCATATACAGTACACGTACATGTAGAGACACAACCATATCCTGCACTTTGATAGCAAAAGTATGTTGCAGTACACTATAACTTCACAAATGAAAACAGGTACACAGCTCTAGTCCGTAGTATACAAGTTGTCAGTAAACAAATATAGCTCAGACGTCAGCATTCATGCATATTTCCTCTGAAAGACCTACAACACTTTCCTCAGAACAGTAACATTGTACTAGAATTCGAGTCACTCCTATCACTATAGTTTTATGTTGTAGCTCGCACCAGCTGCATCTACCAGAGAGTGCTTTGTTCCCTTGGCATCTCATAGATACACAAGACCTTGATCTTAATAGAAACATTTATCTATTTTCAACACAATACAGATATTCAAACGGTAGGTAGAGAACACAACAGTACTTTTGGATAGAACTACAACATGTGACAAACGACAAGCAACTTTTCAACTGTGGATTACGTCAGAAAAAATTATTCTTGCACAACTGTCAATAATAGTACACCACATATGTTGCCCACACACTTTACTCTGAATACTGACAGCTATATCAAATGAACAAGTCATAGAGCAAACAGCAATACCATACCTAGCCCATTTCAGCAATTACAACTTGAGACGTCTCAACCACCATAGTTCAAACAGGCTATCTGCTCGATGTCAACAAAACTATGAAATTCATCCAACCCTGGAAGATCAACCAAAGTAATGAGTAGTCTCAAAAATTGTATAATTATTGCCTGAGATCAACCAAAGCAATCTTACACATCTACAACCATTTTAGAGGAACATCACCAGGCGTCCTTAATGAATTAATATCACTACGCTGTCACATGTACTGGAATGATAACATCGCTCTATTCCATACAAGGCTGGATGCCATGCAATGCACTGTAACTGTACTTGTAAAACAGCACTCCACTAGGACAGGTTACATGAATTAAACTTTTTGTTCATTGTTCAAGTAGATAACTCAGGATTACTATTGGAAAGGCATGGCAAATGATGTCCAACTCTACTGCAACTCGTGTGACACTTGCCAGCGTGTGAATCCTAGAATGCCCAAGCAAAGGCCAGAATTACACCCCATTCCAGTTACTGATGTCTGGAACCAGATTGGCATAGACATTGTTGGGCCACTTCCAGAAACTGTCCGTGGCAACAAATACATCATAACAGTCACTGACTATTTCTCTAAGTGGCGAGAAGCTGGTCCACTACCAGACAAAAGTGCAGTTGGAGTGGCTAACTTTATGTTTTCCCTGTTTTGTCGTCACGGCTGGCCGAAGATTGTCATATCTGACCAGGGTAGAGAGTTTGTGAATGCAGTCTCTCGAAATCTTTTTGAAAAGACAGGAGTGGATCATCGAATCAGTAGTGCATACCATCCTCAGACAAATGGGCTAGATGAACGAACAAATCAGACATTAGTCAAGTCCCTCATCAAACTCAGCTCCTCCACTACAGACTGGGACCTCAACATTGAGGTGGCACTTTATGCTTACAGGATATCTAAGCAAGATTCCTCTGGCTACAGTCCATTCTTCCTCCTCTACAATCGCCATCCTAGGAAGGCAATTGACCATGAGCTAAGCAGCAGAGCACCTGAGAATGAGTCTGAAATTGATACCATGCCATCACCACAAGACCGAGAGGACATCATCAACACACTCTCCGATCTGCGGCAACACTACCAAGACAGGGCTAGAACAAACATTCAAAAAGCACAAGAGAGACAGAAGAAGTACTATGATGCCAAGTATAACAGCCACCATGTAAGTTGCAACATTAACAGTGCATCAGTAAATAAGCATTATCACTACAACACACACTGGCTCATAGTACCAATATGTTAGGAGTATGCTTGTTGCGTGTGCATGGGCAAGGAAGCATGTTATCACACAGAACACCTTGTTGGCCAAGTAGTTGGTACTTACATACATACATACATACATACATACATACATACATACATTTTTTTGTTACAAGAGCCCCTAAGGCCCAGGTTACTGCAGTCACTAAGCACTTGCTACGATACTTTACAATCTCAGTCACTATATGTCACTATGTACTTCAACTTGCTGCTTGGACAGAAACTAACACTCCGGAGAGAGAGGCAATTGTATGTTAGTTCCTTGCCCAAGGGAACTTATGTATGTGGCCCTCCTGCACTTGAACTCTGACCCAAAGGTCCCGGATGTTGCCCATCTCCAACTGCACACTCTAACCAATTGAGCCACATACACACACACACACACACACACACACACACACACACACACACACACACACACACACACACACACACATACTCATACATCTCGAAAGACATCAACAGGTTGTTCTTATGCATGCACTTGAACTCTGACCCAAAGGTCCCCGATGTTGCCAGTCTCCAACTGCACACTGTAACCAATTGAGATACATACATACATACACACACATACATACACATACATCTCGAAATACATCAACAGGTTGTTCTTATGCATGCATGTACGTATGTGTATCTCTGCTTTTACCTCTACTTCCATAACCATGCTCATATCAGTCACATTACATGTGATGATATTTGGCTTCTTATTGAAGGAACTCAAAGTAGGATCTCTTGTCCTCAATAAAGTTATGAAACACTCTCATCGCATGGGGGGCAAACTAGAAGAGCGGTGGAAGGGCCCTTTGAGGTAGTGAAGATCATGCCGAAGGGACGATATCAATTGAAATCCCAGTCTGGAACAATACTGGCAAAACTCATTCATGGAACTCTACTGAAAGAATACAGACAGTGCATGCATGGTGAAAGCAAAGACAACCAAAGCAATCAAACTGATGATGGAATAACAAGTGCCAACTCACCACCAAGCAAACTGTCACAGCAATGCCAGAATGAGGTTGTCTGCTTGATTTGATATAACTTGCACTGTACTCACCGTTTCAGTTTGCTATCTGCATTATAGGTATATAGAGATGAAGTCGACGACTATCCTCTACCATCTCCCCCTCCCATGTTTGTGCCTGATGCAACTCCATTACCCCCACTCCCTGACGAGAAAGTACTACTTGCAATGGGTGACCCTCCATCCTTGCTGCCACCTGTGTCTCCACCATCACCTCCTCCTGTGTCGCAACCTATGTCTCCACCGTTACCTCCTCCTGTGTTGCCATCTGTGCCTGCACCTGCTTTGCCATCAAAGAGTAGAAAACGAAAGCAAGTAAGTCTCTGTGCACATGTCATGAAAGTACAAAGGCAGAAGGTAGCAAGAGCTGATGTGAACCCAAACAGCCCCATCGATGTGGATGACTACCAGGTTTCCATGCAACCACAACATCCAAAGCAATGGTTACAAGAGCTCGGATTGGACAATGGGGATAGAAAGACTATTCAGTCACCAACGGGTTGGCTGAATGACAATGTCATCAACGCAGCCCAGCAATTACTGCAGAAAGCCAATCCAGCTATGCCAGGCCTCCAAGATGTTGCTTTGGGGTTGACTTTGTCATTTCAAGTGCAGCCTCAAGAGTTTGTACAGGTACTGCATGATGGACATGCTCATTGGTTGACTGTGTCCAACATTGGACTGCAACACTCTCACGTACACGTGTTCGATAGCTTACGTTCAGCTGCATCTTCGAGTTTGAAACTACAGATCTCCAGCCTTCTTGTGACAAAAGAGCCCCACATCACCCTGGAGTACATAGATGTTCAGCGACAAGTGGGAGGATCAGACTGTGGCCTGTTTTCGATAGCATTCGCTACTGCATTGGTTTTTGGACAACACCCTGGACAACTGGTGTTTGACCAAAAGCAGATGCGAACACACCTACTGCAATGTTTGGAAGCTAGTGAAATGTTACCGTTTCCCGTGAAGAAGATGAAGCGCACGATACAAATGAAGGCAATTCAGAAAGTAAAAGTGTACTGTGTATGCCGCATGCCGTCCTGCACCAACTCTGACTGGATAGAATGCTCTACCTGCAAGGAGTGGTATCACAGTGACACATGTGTCAATGTGTCCAAAAGCTTGCTGCACCCAAGAAGGCCGTGGAGCTGTACCAAATGCAATCCTGCTTGATTGAACACCTAGTCATTATTGCTGCCTTGAAATAATAGTATCTCAATGGGAACACATGAGCACATTTAAACTGAATGCTGTGTGTGTGTGTGTGTGTGTGTGTGTGTGTGTGTGTGTGTGTGTGTGTGTGTGTGTGTGTGTGTGTGTGTACTATGTCTCGTTGCTACCTCACCATGGAGGTGCAGCGGGGTCTTCACCCCCAACAGAGCACCCACCAACCCGGCGGGAAGGTCCCAGAAAGGTACATGCTTCTGTGAAGTCCACTTGGCGATCTGACAGCCGATAATACAGTCAACTGCGCATTGCGATGATGTTGTATGTATGTTTGTATATCTGTCTGTATGTGTGTATGTACATGTTATGAGCAATCTAGGAATTGGCACAGTTACATGCAGGATTCTAAAAACACAGTGCACAACTTAAATTGTCACACAGCAAGGCATGATTCTGAATAACACAATGAGCTTTGACATGAATTGTTTGTCACGAACTGACAAGACAATATAGAGTTCATCACCAAGCAGGTGTTACCATGCAATCTGGATAAGTAGCAATTCAAAGCACCTACATACATACATACACACATACATACATACATACAAGCCAGTCTATTACCAGATTACTTCTAGGCTACAAGGTGCCAAAAAGTTTAGCAACAAAGAGGACAAGCTACTCCCTCCACCCACCACTTGTCACTAATTGTGCTGATATTATTAAGAAACAACTTTCTATCCAATATTGACAAACATTTCCCAGCAAATAGGAGTAGCAGCGTATGGACCTAATACTTTGGAACGGACACACACATGGGAGGACGCACAGGGAGACAGGTTCCGCCCAAGCCTAGATTTAGCTCGCTCTCTTCGCTCGCTCCACGAATGGCTTGACATGCCCAGAGACGACCATTGCTCCTTTGATAGGTTTGCAAATAACAACCTGACTAGACAGAGCATCTAGACGGGTACCTGTGTTCTGGTCTCCTCGTCAGTAATCAGGTGGGGTCGGGGATTGAATTTAGTTCCCAAGCCTTCTGCTGGAGTACAGCTTTGCCTTCCTACAGCAGACTTCCGACTTCAGACTTTTGACAGACCGTAGAAACAAAATCACCTCACGTTCTATGCGCACTGTAACGGCGTAGGTTTGGGCATGAGCACGTGTACGCAGGTGTAGCTAGGTTACTTACTGTACTGCAACGACCTTAGTCTTACCTTGTGGACAGCGTCTCTCATCGAGGAAGAGGACCACTCGCTCGTAGACCACGACTTTGTGACATCGCAGTATTGTTCGGCGGGATAGTCTATACTATCCGGGTAGGATACTCTACACGGACAAAATGTCACCCGGATAGTCTAACCTAGGATAAAGTATCCGGCCGGATAGAATATACAATATACTATCCGGGTAGGATACTCTATACGAGGATACTTTGTACTGGGACACCTGTCCACAATACCACGCTGACGTTGACGCTGATGATGACACTGATGATGACGATGACGCTAGCGTGAGCGTCATATTGTGAACACGTCAACGTCGACGACGATCGTCGCAGCGTTCGCCCAGCGTCAAGGACGCTGGAGTTGACTGAAGTTCAACTCTAGCGTCGATTCCGGAAACGTAACCGGAAATCACGTGATTACTTTCTACAAATCAAAAGAACAGTCCTACTAAATCCCGGATTTGGCATGGAGTGTCTAATCGAGTGTCTAATCGACAGCGTGCAGAATTATCCTTGTCTTTGACGCGTGCATGAATGCAAAGACCTGCCGCCTTCGCTATAGGATTGGTCTGACTCACATTTGCCGTTGTTGAGATTCTCTAGCTCTACGCCTACGACGACGAATGAGAAGTAGAAGAATTACAAGTTCTTCGTCCATCTGTGATACATACGTGGTATCACAATAATGTGCGGTAGCATGCGCTCAACGCTCGAGTATCCAGACAGGTGCTGACCAACGTCTCACGGGAAAATATTGTGAATGGTACAACGTCATCGTTAGCGTCAGCGTCAGCGTCTGTGTCAACGTCTAGCGTCATCGTCAACGTCAACGTCAGCGTCGTATTGTGAACTAGGCTTTAGCTAGTGTGTAAGGTTGTCAGAGGTTGGTTGTCCCGGATTAGCCTATCGAATAAAATGGCGACTGGTGAGGTAAGACTTTGGTTTCGCATTATGTCGTCTGTAGCAAACGAGAGCAGCAACAACAGCAAGTCTTAATAGTTTCAGTTTGACTTCGAGCTTTATCGTATGAAGTACTATACGACTGTTTTTGATTTGTCGTTTTCTCCGGATCCATGTGGCGCTTATCTGGCTGCTGTCGATAACTTTGGACGCATCTCTGTTTTTAGGTGAGTTTTGCAGAAGCAAGTAATTTTGTCGCATGTTTCTGATATTTTTCATCCAAATTTGCGTTCTTGCAACTTCTAGAAGCAGAACTCCAATGGGCAAAATTAAAGGTTGTTTATACTTACGCTACATTGCGTAGAGAGTTCAAAATAGCATTAGTGTTATATATATATATATATATATATATATATATATATATATATATATATATGTATGTATGTATGTATGTATGTGTGTGTGTATGTGTGTATGTATGTGTGTATGTATGTATGTATGTATATATATATATATATATATATATATATATATATATGATGATGGTATGTCCACTGATTTCAGTGATGACTCTTTAATGTTTCTTGATATATATATATATATATATATATATATATATATATATATATATCCTATACTATAATACTATAACGCTTGGGAACTCCCACTTCCGTCTGTCTGTCCACCTGTCCACATGTCTGTCTGTAACGCGCCGTTCGACACGACGCCGGTCTCGGATTGTCGCGAAACGCGGCGGAAGGGTCGAGATCGGCCGTCGGAGATGAACGGTCGAGACAGATCTCACCCGGACTGGCTCCGACGGCCAGAAACGAGACTTTGGCGGCCTGAAATGAGATGAGCCGATGTGTCTTCGCAGAAGTGATGTCATTATCCATGAATAGATCATGACGTTTAGGTGGGAAGAGTGTGCGATGGGGATGCTGGAAAATGCGTAGTCTGAGACGAACGGTCGCGTCGGATTGCTTTGGGGCTAAAATTAACCTAAAATTAGATTGCTACGCGAATGTGTCTTCGCGGAAGTGCCTGTATGCGGATGTGACGTCGTGAATTAAGATACGCGGATGCGCGGGTTTGTTTATTCAATGACCGAGTACGCAAATGTGACGTGTAACTGGTCTGTGCTTCATCTGCAGTGATTGTCTGGGTGTGCTGGCTGTACAGTTGGACTAAGCCAGCTGCGGCTCTCGGTCTGCTGAGCCAGAGTTTGTTTGCTCAATCCATTAGCTAACTGAGTATGCGGATGTGACGGGTGCTCGCCAGCCGCTGTACTATACGCTATCCTCTAATTCCCAGAGTGCAAGTTGCGCCGGCTCACCGGGCCGCTTTTGCTTGCGTCCGTGTGTCACAGAAGGTGCGTCTTCTTTGCAGAAGTGGCGTACAACGATAGATTGGGCTGTTCTGTATCCGACCTTTCGTGGAAGCAGGCTACCCTTCCAATCCGTTTAGGTGGCTTTGGTTTAGGAGAGGCTAGTAGAACTGCTCCTGCTGCTTTCCTTAGTAGCTGTCACTCTACTCGATGTCTGGCTATGCATCTCATTGGAAAGAATGTTGTTTCGATAGGGGATTCCATTTCTGTTGCTGGAGAAGATTCTGCTGCTGCCGTGATGACTCATTTGCTTGGACACCCGCCTTCCTTCACTGATTCTTCACAACACGGTCTCCAGAACGGTCTTGATTTTTCTCTTCTGTCTACTGTTAAAGCTGGCAGCAGCCTCAGGGATCAAGCTTGCCTTAGTTCTTTGTCTGCTCCTCATTCTGGTTCGTGGTTACGGGCGTTTCCAAACCCCAAAGTTGGCCTGTCTATGACCAGAGAGGAGTTTACAACGGCATCTAAAATCTGGTTAGGTTTGCCCTTCTTTTCATCACAAAGCTGTAATCTCCGATGTATCTGTGGTCTCTGATAACAGTGATTGCAAAGTAGAACAGGGCTGCAGCTCGAATAATTACAAGAAGCCAGGTGACCTATTTCATCCTGACTTCTTGGATGGCCGTTCAGCTTTCTTTGACATTACAGTCCGTAACTCGTTGCTTCCCTGGTTCATTGCTATTGTCGCCACTCGCTCGCCCTGGACAAGCAGTAGATGCAGGGGAAAGAGAGAAGGATCTCAAACATGATGATCAGGGGTGTTCCCAGGATTTTCGAAAGGCACGGCGGAAATAACCACGCCCACCTTAAATTTTGGTTGCGCCCATTCCAATTTTTATGCCCGCACCACAAAAGCTTTGATGCAGGTTTGCTTACGCTGAGATGCCACAAACTGTTGTCACAGAATGCTCAGGCACAAAAGGAACAAAGTGGTTTATCCTATTTTAAAAAAGTTTTTCTCTGTCTTAGTTCACTGTGCTTGGCCACATGATAGCTAGATTAATGCGAGTGGGAAAATTTCCAGACCTCAAGAAGTTGAGAACCTTCCTTTATATAGGATAGGGAGGCCAGATATCTACAGACTTCATTTGTTACCATCAGATACTGACCTAAATAGTGGGCAGAGGGCAAGACAACCACTGTTTATCTTTGAGTACTTGTATTACAATTAAGTTCATACCATATGGCAGTCTTTGTCCTAATTGGTCTTATCTTCAAACCAAGCATCCCAGGAACTACTTGTTAGCCTGAAACAACTTCCCACTTTTCAAAATACAAATACAAGTCCATTGTCTTCATAGCTAATCACTGCCTACTCATACAGCAAAGCAGGGGGGCCTGTACCAAGTGGAAGCCAAGGCATGGCGGAGCGCAGTGCCTTTTGTATGCTGGGGACAACCCTGATGATGATGTTTCGCAGGCTGGATCACAATTTTTTCCACAGGCGGTAGAAACTCTTGGATTGTGGTCTCCTCAAAGTTTGGAAACTTTGAAAGTTATTGCCAAGAGAGCTGCTTACCACCGCAACATTACTACCAGCCAGTCTGTGTGCCAGCTACAGGAACAGTTATCTGTGGAAATTTAACGCTCGTTTAGTTTTTAGATCATTTATGTTTAGATTGTGATGACTTAACTGGCTTGTCTTTTAATTAGTGGTCTAGACATCTATGTATAGTTGTACTTGAAGAAATAATATATGATTTATATATATATATATATATATATATATATATATATATATATATATATATATATATATATATATATTCATCAATTATAGTAATGAATACTTAATTAATTAATTATTATGCAGGGTTAATATTTTGCAGGCTGATGCAAGCCATTTGACAGATGAGGTAGACAAAATTCACACACACACACACACACACACACACACACACACACACACACACACACACACACACACACACACACACACCATCACTATGACCACCGCCACCACTTGTTACTGAAGAATGTGTCGATTGTGTCTTTATCTCCTTTTTTATCAACTGTATAGCACTCTATCTCTAGTACAGTGCAAATTTGTAAATATGTGAGTATTATAGAATAAATATTCAATTTTTGATCAGGAAGTCGTTGAGTGCTGGAAATGTAGCATAGTCATGTTTTAATGTTATTGCATGTTTAGACTATTTGTACACAAATTCAAATCGAAACAATAGACAGTGGTATCATTTGATAATTACAATTTTTCTTACAACTTGTTAATCATTCATGGTATCACTTCATTACATATTGAATACAGCAACATCAGTGGTGTGCTTACTGCTTTCAATATAAGGTAGACTTTCTTTCTGTCTCGTAGAATGAATCGTAGCTAATAATCGTCTTCTTCTCTATACATGTATCTATACAAGTCTGATCTGTCTGTCTGTCTGATCTGTCTGTCTGTCTGTCTGTTGGTTGGTCTGTCGGTCGGTCGGTCAGTCGGTGTGTTGGTAACATCAATCACGTCAAAACTGCCGGGCCAATCGCCAAGGAACCTTGCACGAAGACTGCGTTCCACACCACAATGCAAACGCATGCTTCGGTGTTTAGACGGTTCCCTCTCGAGGAGTCGACCCCCAAGTGAAATCTCGTGATGACGTGACGACGGTGCGACTTCAAATTTCGACATATACGATCTCCATTTCTCGCCGATTGAAACTATCTGTTTCATGCCTAGGTGTACGTACTCTCTACTAGCAGACGGAAGTGGTCATCAAGAAGGCATGCTACACGCGGCCATTGTTTCTCATAGCTAAACGGTAAACTGCAAGCTGATAACGTGAAAGCATGTGACGATGGCGTGTATGACTCCGAATTTCTGCATTCTATTAATCTGGATGTGGTGTCATTTTACACACTTACACCCACCTTTCTCAATTTGTTACTTCCACACTTTCATCTTCATGGTGAACAATTACTGTTTTGCTTCTGCACAAGCTATATAGAGGAGGTGTGTGTGTGTGTGTGTGTGTGTGTGTGTGTGTGTGTGTGTGTGTGTCTGTGTGTCTGACTGTCTGTCTGTTTGTCTGTCTGTCTGTCTGTCTTTCTATCTATCTGTCTGTGTGTCTGTTTGTCTGTCCGTGTGTCTGTGTGTCTCTGTGTGTGTGTGTCTGTCTGTCTGTCTGTCTGTTTGTCTGTCTTGTCTGTGTGTCTGTCTATCTATCTGTCTGTGTGTCTGTTTGTCTGTCGTGTGTCTGTGTGTGTGTGTGTGTGTCTGTGTGTGTGTGTGTCTGTGTGTGTGTGTGTGTATGTGTGTGTGTGTGTGTGTTTGTTGATTACATCTGAGCCTAGCTAATGAGATAAAACTTTTGGTCACATGAACCAGAACAAATTATTCAAAAGTGTGTTTTTGCCACCCAATAACTGAATTGTATAATGGGAATTTGTGTTAATTACTTTTCTCGGGTGAAGAACAGGCTAATGAGCAAGTTGCTTTTAAGAAATCTAATTTTATAGTGTAGCAACACACTATCAGGATTATTTCTGTCACAATTATCATGTATTGTACATTGTCAAATCTAGACTACCGTAATGTCGCATATAAAAGTTGTACTTATTTCGGTTTAAGCCAAATTGGAATTCGGGCTAATATTTAAGACAGGCTTATATTCAATTTCTATGTTGTGATGCCAATTGTACTGTGTGCAGCACTCAATACTTCACTATCGATCTGAAGCTGGTTCTGAATGCAAGCTAATCAGGATCGAAGCTCCGGGTGTGGAAAGCATTGAGACGAAGCCAGACTATAAGCGGTCGACTGTCGGTCACTGGGCAATAGAAGTAAGTGGACTCAAGGAAAGGGATGATGATGTAATGTTTGTCAGAGATCTAGAAAAGCAGGCAGTGGATGGCAATCCTCGTCTGAAGCCGGCAATTCGAAATGACCGAGGTGGCAAAGCAAACAAACCAGAGCCTGATGCTGACAGCTGCAGATACGGGAACTTTTCTGAACTCTTTCAGATTCCTCTCAAGTTCAAGAAACCACAAGTTCTGAAACTGGGTTCTGAAAACGGAGTCTTCTATCTGCTATTTGAAGAAGAAGAGGACGAGGACGGACAGCAAGCAATATAGGCAACATGTGAATGGAGTCGAACTTTAGACACGCAGGGTAGTTGGGAGTTGTGTTACATGTAGTGTGTAATGTGCTTTACCTTGGTCTGCATTATCAGTAGTATGATCAATCTTGTAATCATTGTGTTAGCTGATATCGAGTCATGAGTACTAGTGTTCTCAATAGACTGAATTTCAATCAACAATAAATGATGATGCAACGTGCCATTTAATTAACTTGTTTCTGGCATCACAGACTAAATGCACTCTATACTCTACAGCTAGACCATTTATTGCTGTATTGACCTATAGCTACAATGGTAGTTAATTATTTAGGCTAACTAGCTATAGAATCAACGTTTTGAATCCTTGTTAGGTACGTCCTCGATTTAGGTTAGACTTTAGAGCTCTAGAGACGATTTCTAATCAGGGCTATCACAAGTGTAACGCTATAACTCGGTCGTGTTCCTGTCCGTATTAGATTTACGTTCATCATCAAAAGCAATGAAACCACGTCGCCTTTCTCTTCTTGTCTCGCGCGAGCTACAAGTTGAACCACGTGATTTTTCCTCTAGTTAAACCCTGCAGCAGGAATTGGGCATAACGAGTTGTGAGGTTTGTGAAGAACATGAGGCGAAATATAGATGCCCTGTTTGCGCCATAAAACAGTAAGCGTGTAAACCTAGGCATGACATCAACGGAACGACTGCAGATAATTATATAAAATTTTGGTTTACACAAACTTTTGCAGCTGTTCTGTTTCTTGCTACAAGAGACATAAAGGTGAGCCATTGTAGACAGCTATGTGATGCATACACACAAATGTAAGTAGTACATATTACTCGTGTGCTTACATTTTGCAGAAAACAACTGTATAGCGGAGAAAAAGTTAGAAGATTTCAGTAACAAGTTAACTGGCACAATCCGGTTCTTTTGGATTAGTAAGAGGTACAGTATATTAATAATTACATATTGACTCAATTGTTTGTTTCCAAATTTGAAATCTGATGACACAATTAAGAATAGGCGTAATGCAGTTAGGGTATGTACAGTGTGGTTGGTCAAATCAATTGTGTTTGTAGGTGTAGTTGTGGGCAAGTGATTAATTATGCAGTTTGAGGACTGACTGCATATCATAATTATTAAGTATTTGAGCATGTGTGTAAGTTGCAGCTGGGTTATAGCAAGTCATGCGCTTACAAGGAGATTGCATTAGATCTATGATTTGTTGATGCGTGACACTTTCTTTCTTGTTTAGTTTATCTCTAACACCACATTTCAAGGTGGTTTTGACTAGCAGCTGGAAAATTTAGAAACATGGAATGCTAGTGGCACTCAATGATGGATTCAGAATTTGTGATATGCTAAAATAATAGGTCGTTATACGTTGTCATCAGGAGTATACATAATTTATATTGAAACTGTGTGTAGATCCATGGTACTTTGCTTGTGTTCTGGTTTGCACACTGACACTGCACAACAGACTGAAGTCTCGCGTAGCCATACCTAAACCCCGCTCTTAACATCTGAGGGCTACACAACAAATACTTCTTTATGATTACATACTACTGTTATATGCTTTGTGTACTTGAGCACATTAGAATGATTTACTAGACTCTCTAAAGAGCAAGTTGATAAATTACTGCTAACTGTCAAAAGCTTCACACAATGTTATGATAAGGTGATCAGCCATAAGTTCTATTTACATCCACATGATGATGAGATTTTGGTGATTTTGTTATTAATGTTTATTAGAGTGAACCAGAAACTTAGCTAAACAGAAATAGTTGCTTTACGCATTTCCCATAATGATTTTTGATGTGTCATACTGATTTTGTGTTTTGTATTGTCAGAGGAAGGCGAACTGACCTCATCAAAGTCAGAAGCTTCTGACAGTGACGAAAGAGAATTTGATTACAAAATGTTGCAGCAACTTGGTATTTCTCGTATCCTAGCTGTTGCTGTTATCTGTGCTCTCTGACTGTAGATATTGTTGGTTTTCAGATCATTCTGATGATATTAAACAGATGCTGTTAAATCCTCATCTTTGTGACATGATTGAAAATATTGAAGAATCGTCTGATCCAGCGAGAGCTCTTAGAGATGCCTTAGATATTCCAATATTTACAGAATTTGCCGACACCTGCTTGTCTATATGCTCGTCTTCAAAGAAGTAAATAAGTGAGTAGTGAGCGTTTTGCTTAGAGCTACACGTACTTGTAGCCTGTACAGAGGCTTGTGTGTTGTCAAACAAACACCAACATGTTGAACATGTGTTAACTGAATCTGATATGCTTTGAACACAATTGCACACACTCTAAGTACTTTTAGAGTAGTTTATAACAACACAGATGATCATTTCAATCCAACTTTGTTTTTTGTATATACAAACGAGAACAAACGAAATCAAAATGGTACAGATAAAATGAAATCATGTTGCGTTGGTAAATTGATTTGCTGTCCAGGGAAAACCATTCTGAGGCTGTAAGTCAGACTGTAAGTCTGATCTTCCATTGTATCCTGCAGCTATCTACAAGTTAACTCTACATAGTGGACATAAAACTATGATTCAACACTGTTAATTAATTAATTAATTAATACAACAAGGTATTTAGGCAAATTAAACAGAGTAACAGATTTATACAGTTTTTGAATGAGTCCACTGACTTGAAAAGAGGAGATGACGGAAGGAAAGTTGTTCCATTGATTACGAGCTAGTATAGTTCGACATCTTGTACGTTTTGCGTCTTTTTACTTGGCGTGCTACTCAGCGTTTCTTACAACAACCCGTAACAGACAGAAGGGAAAATAGATCATTCTCTTTATGTCACCACTTTGGTTTTCCTTTCAAAGAATTGTTACAAGATGATAGGATAGAATAAGAATGATTTGGTGAACACGTGCAGTGGCGTAGCCGGATCCTTCTTCAAGGGGGTGCACCAGCTAGGCAGATGTGCGGTGGGTGGTCTGTAGGAGGAGTCTAAATTGACCTCCAACGTTCAGAGACATAGTACGTAGGACACGTCCACGGACAAAACCCTAGGTCAAAATTTTGGGAGGTGCACGTGCCTCTTGTGCCTTATATGCAGGCTACGCGCCGACGTGTGTATTTGGTGAACACGCATGTGTATCACTGACTAGAAGAACTTGTCTGAGGACTGCAGTGGTATCAAATACGGGACTTTTGTTACCGATTACGGGACTCTTGGACCGGTTTGGTACCGCATGCGGGACTTGCAGTATCACATACGGGACTTGCACTAGTTCTTTACGTCTTCTCTAGTGAACTTGGGACTGTTTCTGACCGCCAACGGCTGTTGGGCAGCAGCAGCTTCTTAGTTCAATGCAGCAAGGCAGACCAACTGCACAACGACAGCGACAGCGGCAGAGACATTCTGTCGGTGTTGAGAGAAGTCTGTTGGGTAAACTCATTCAACTGGTTTGGTGTGCAGTAGTCAGCTTTTTCTCATTGCCACGAAGATGGTTAAAGAAGTCAAGTGCACCAGTCTCCGTTAAAAAAAACCGGTAGAAGAGACCATTCTGCTAGTGAGGCAACATCATCCCTATCGGCGACGTTTTCTCACGGGCAACGCAGTCTGGTACGCGGTAGGAAACGCGATTCGCTTCTGCACAGTGTCAGGTATGGCCCGTCTGCAGTGTTTACGCCAGAATCGTCGACGTTGCTGAGTGGCTATCGCCCGTATAAAGGCAATGACTTGGGAGCAGTCGGACTGATGACTCTCACCGGTCACTTAGTCGTGTCAGTCGGAAAAGATGGAGGAATACTGAGAGATCCTGTTTTTTGTTTATCACAGGAAATGAAGGTAATGGACGTGTATTAACACACAGACACACACACACACACACACACACACACACACACACACACACACACACACACACACACACACACACACACTGTATCTTTTAATTTCGAGTGTCTGATTAAATATGCTTATTACAGAAACAAATAGAACTGATTGAGGGGTGCTTGCCTGATCGCCAGGCGGTAGCTGTTCATCAACTTAGTGATAAGTCGTTGAGTCAGGATTATTTGCAAGTGAACATTCGTCAAGGCAGTCGATCGGCTGTTTACCATTGCTATTGCAAGTCACAAAAATTTCCTAATCTCATGGAGATTCTAAAGAAGTTTGGATTATTATATGAATCGCTAGTGCAGTCTATGAGCACAACTGGAGACACAGTTCACTCTCTCGTTACACAGATAGCAAAACAGGTAGGACTTCGAGTGATAGAGAAACCACTAGAAACAGGTTATGACTTGACGACCACTGGACCTACCGACAAAGGCAGTTTTATAGATGTTGACTAATGGGTAGTGGTGGCTGGCAATTATTTTTAAGCCGGTGTATAGATGCCGTATGGTTCATTCAAACAGTGAAGTATAATGTAATGAAAGTCTCCCTTCTTTGCATGGCTGTCACCGTTGCTTTCTTAGTGTTTGATAAGTATTTACTTAATTAGATCTATTTTAATGAATGGAAGTGTATGTGTAATTGAATAATCATGAATTGCCAAATTGATGATTTGAGCGAAGCTTGAAGCTCACACCGTATGCTGATGATTCAACCCGAAGTGATTGGCATGACCCATCCAATTCAAAACTCTTCAGTCTACACGTCGAGTATTTCTGCATTCTGTTTGATTTGACACCATTTGACATACAAACAGCCTGTTACTGTGTACGTACACACTGTATGTTTAGTCAATTTTCCACTGAATAAAAGTTCTCACGATTTACTGTAGTGCTAGGTATTGTCGCGACTACATTCTCACAGAAATTGATGTGTGTTACAGTATTTTAGTAGCAGCTAAAATATAGAACAACTAAACAGTCAATTCCAAATGTGATAGTGACAACATTTCTGTATGTGTACTGTACCTAACTGCACAATTAACGTGTTACAATTAATTGTTAATTAGCAATTATATAGAATGAAACTTTGGCGGGAATGTATTTTAGCAGTTTGCTAAGAAATTGACCGAAAAGCAAATTGGTGGGTTTTATTTTGGGGGTTGGACATCATTGTTAGATTGATCTAAGCTTCATGACTTCATTCTCATGTTTTATCCTCTCTGCTAGACAGGTCAGACACAACAGACGTAGTCTCGAGTAGCCAGACCATCTGCGCCTACATCCTCCCCCTGAGAGATATGTAGGCTGAGATGGTCTGGCTAGAAGGATGTAGGCTGAGATGGTCTTGCTACGAGAGACTACGGCAAGCTGGGGCTACCATCTTGTGGCCTTATCCATGTAACTGCCACAATGCTATGATGCCTGATGCACGTGGGTGGTGACGTTTACATGACGTCACAATATCCCAGTGGCCAAATGACGGATTTTATATTGGTGCTTGCTGGCTGGAAAATCTGCCAATCCGCCAAAATAAATTCCCCGCCAATATTTCATCTTATACAGTATTATATATGATTTGGAAATGTGAATGGTCTGTAGAGCTCTAATACGGTCAGTCTATAGTCTGCAATGAATTAGATTGATGGTTTAGGTGGATAGAACCCATTGAAATCAATGCTGTTGACTCTTTATTCAGACATTAGTACAATCAATAACATAATGACCGTGAGTTTAACAGATATCTAAACACCGAGTCCTATCACTAATGATAGAGGCTGAGCAGAGTCTTACGCTGTATAGGCGTGTGCAAAGCGTTGCTGAATTAAGACCATGGCGTGCTTTGTCAATCTCTAGTTACTTATTCTTGCGGTACTTCTTGTCCGTCTAATTCTTCCTCTTCTTCAAACAAAAGATAAAAGATACCGTTATCTGGGCCGATTTTCACGAAGTGTGGTTTTTTGAACTTGAGAGGAATCTGAAATAGCTCAGAAAATTGCCCGTATCTGCAGCTGTCGGCGTCCAGCTCTGTTTTATTGTGTTCGCCTTTTTTCTCAGAAGTCGGTTTTAGGCGAGGATTGAATTCCACTTCTTGGCCTTTTAGCTCTCTCACATAGTTCACATCGTTTCCCCGTACTTTTTCTCCACTCACTTCTACTGCCCAGTGACCGGCACTCGACCGATTGTACTTTGGTTTCACCTTTATGCTTGCCGCACCAGGGGCTTCGATCCTAATCAACTTGCAATCGGAACCGGCTTCAGATCGATAGGTACGTATTGAGTACTGCACAAGAAAAATCTTCGTCAACACATTCAATTCGTATCATCAGAAACTAGCTATATCTTACCGCTGGCCGGAAACTAAGAAGCGGAGAGTAAAATTTGTCGTCATCAGACCACAGCTGTGCCACTGGTAACTTGTCATCTGACTTGACTGCGGTATAGATGATTTTTCCGTTTTCTTCGGTATGCCGAATCTCTTTCACGTTGGTAAGGAATCCTCTCTCGCTCAGCAGCTCCGTACTGCTCTTAGCAAATTGACGGGCAAGCTTTTCTGGAGTGTAAGGGAATTGTGGCTTTGGAAGGATGTTATGAATCCATTCCTTGACGAGATCAAAGACGGCATCATTATAATCCCGATGTCTGTCGTCGTTCATCAGACAAACATGACGGGTATGCAGAATAGGACAAGTAAACCAGGAAACGCCTTTCTTTTTGTCCATGCCACCGTCGAGAATGTCTTTCGTGCATTGCTGTACGTAAACAACACAACTTCAACATCACCGTTAATCTAGTGTATACATGCATGCAGTACAAAATTCAATTGGTATAGGTTATATGTACACTCAGTACCGCAAACAGTTTTTCCCTCTCCTCAGGATCGTGCATGTCCCTGAAGTTGTGTAGCACGAAAATTTCTTTGCATCTGCCATCTTGCGAGCATTCTTTCCACTTGCGAACCACTTGGATGAGAAACCTCTGATCTGACAAGGTCGTCTCGTGCAATACGACGATGACGTAGTCAGAGAGAGCAAACGTCATGCTTTGAAGGAATTGCTCATATTGTTCCATTTCTTGCATCAGACTGTTGGCTTCATCCAGTCTTTTGTCGTCGGTGTTGTCACCGGCCGCCGCTTGTGCATCACCAGACTCCGTCAGTTCGCGTCCGCCCTGATTAGCTAGATGAGACAGCAGTAAACAATTGTCATATAGCACCCACACGAAACGTTTCATCTGCAATGTCAACCTCGATTTTGATTACACAAGAAGATTTTCACTAAAGACAGATGTGTTCGAGTTTGAGAGGGACCTAGGAGTTTCAGCTATGATTGCCGACCGTAGCGAGGCTTCTAATCCGGGTCGCACAACAGAAATGGGCGTGGTCATATATGGGTCTCCAGCAAGCTTTTCGTTTATATATATATATATATATATACATATATATATATATATATATATTGTGTGTGTGTGTGTGTGTGTGTGTGCGTGTGCGTGTGTGTGTGTGTGTGTGTGTGTGTGTGTGTGTGTGTGTGTGTGTGTGTGTGTGTGTGTGTGTGTGTGTGTGTGTGTGTGTGTGTGTGTGTGTGTGTACACAAATCTCAAATTCCCCTCCCCACGACCACGTTTCATGCTAGGACATACCGTGTCCGACTACAGATGAGTCTAAGAACGATTCGTCTAGGTGACCGAACGGCGGAGAAAATGCTTTCTGAACTTTCGTCGCCCTGTCCTTTTGTATTGTAGCTAGGGACTGACAACCAAGAAACACCTTCAGCAGTTGAATGCCACCTACAGTCACCTATTCACACGTCAGTGTGATCAATCCTTTACTACACTGTTTGCATCTAACACTGTATTCTAAGGACTGTGCGTAATTGACAATCAAGAAACACATTTAGTTGCTGAATGCCACCTACAGTCAACTATTGACACGTCCCATACTACAATCAATCTTTACTACACTGTGCTGCATCTAACACTGTTGATAGTCAATGTTTGCTGATATCAATTTCTATGTCAGTAAATACCATACCACTGTCGTTACAACGGAACTGAGTGCATACCTAGACTGTACATTTCAATTGTCTTGATCAGGATCGCAAAACGACGACTACCTATACCAGGCCTATAGACGTAATCTAAACTACTAGGAAGTTTGCATGTTTCAACAAATGCGTATTGTCTAGCTAGGACTCGGCGTTTCAGTAGACGGTCTGAAAGCTCCGTTGGAAGTGTTACTGAGTAACTCACGAACGCGAGGCGCCTACGGATACCGTAGAACTAGTACTATTATTGTTTGGTAGCACTTGGTAAGAGTCACGTGACTTAGTGAATAAAGTACTCAAAATAGATGCTGGAATGACTTCTGGTTTGTAATTTGTGGCTATATGGATGTGTGGATTGTTGTGTTTCTGATTCACGCTCTTAGTTTGGTCCAATAGGCCTTACGTGCATCGTAAGATTTAAATCATACCTACTATAAAAAGCTGCGGTGGGACCACAAATGCGTTTAGCGTCTCATTTTTGAGTCACATTCAGCTAGCAAGAATGGGAACGGGACGCAAACTAGCAATAGCTGAACTTGCATGCAAGACAATGCTGCTATCTACTCGCTGGAACAATGGTCACCAAACGCGGATATAGCCTAGATTCGTGGTCAACAGCGAATACAGTCTTGGGGGAGCGCTAGTTAGTCACGAATGTTCTTGTTCAGGTTGTTCTGCGTTGGACTAGGGCATTACCTGCACGGACTGTGAACTAATACGCAGGTTGTAAGTCATGACTAAACCATACATCCGGATCTGTAGAAAACACCTGTCTAGACAATCGTGTGATCTCACCATCGGATTCTAGTCAACACTGGAAATGACGGCGCATTCTGAACTAACTAGACGCAAGCTAAACGTTGAAACACATCTCCCGAGCCACGCAATACAACACAAAGCGAGCAATCTACCAAACAGCCTACTGGAAGATCACTGTACACGTTACTTACGTGTTGGATATGACACACAATGTGATACTCGAAAATGAGACGCTAAACGCATTTTGTCCCACCGCAGCCTTTTATAGTAGTTGTTGATTTAAATCTTACGAATGTGCAAGGAGTGGTATAATTTTGCGATTGATTCACATGACAACCTAGAGGAGGTATTGTGTACTGCATGCTTTCACACATGCGTAGTAACTGAGAACACGCCTTACGGCAGTGGGCGCGGTGGGGTCAGTACGTCCAAGAATATGACCCTATTCAAAGTGTCTGTGATGCGAGGTGTTGTTTTACGTGTTACTCTAGTCACAGGATTGGAATAGTTGTCCAAGTCGTGACATGTCTTGAGTTGCGTCTTCATGAGGGTCTGTGGGTCAATCATGCCTTTGCATTTGTATACGTGGAGCCTTTGGGTCATTAAGTGCTGTTTTGAATAGAGCACTAATTGTGGAAAGATGCTGCAATGAGAAATCTCAGAGACCCAAGATTCACTTCGCAGCTGTGACGTTAAAATCCATTTCCGGGTAAGGAAGTCGTCCATGTCCATTTTCACTGGTCTGTTGTGAAGTTTCTCTCTCATCCAACGTGTCTGTTTTATGCTACTCTGATCTAACAGGGCAACAGCCATGAAATTCTAGATAACGTCTGGTCTCTTAGCTACACGCACACCTATACATCAACGGTGAAATAGCTATGTAGGGCAATAGAATGCGTACAAACTGCGTGCTAGTGTATTATTCTGGATTATCTTCTTGCGCAGTTGGCAGTCTCGCGTAGCCAGACCCTTTTCCGACGCGTCATCATTTCGCCCGGAAGGATGACGCAGCGCGGAAAGGGGTCTGGCTACGCGAGACTACAGTTGGCACCAGAGCATTACGGAAGGCGGATTGATATCAGTCCGCCGTTCTCGGCCGCACTGATATCAATAGACACAAATAGTGTAGCGCGCGTTATCAAATGTGTAGAATTTATGTAATATCAATGCCACAATCATTAGTTAATATTAATGTACTGCAAAATAACGTGCGCTATTCTAGATACAATGGACACGTTACCGCCTTGTATTCTCGTTGTATTCTAAATAAATGAACTGTGGAACATGTGTGCGCGCTCTTCGATCAGCAGCTAAGGGGACGCCAGTTTGGGATCGTTGTTTGCTGCACGTCATGGAAACGGTACTAATCGACTTTCCAGTGAATTGGATATGAGTAGCCCTTGACTCTTCTGATGCGATGATTGTTGGTGTACTGAAATCTTTTTGGTATGTTTAAATAATTAATTAAATTGATTAATTAATAATAATTACAAAATTAGACAAATACACACATGCACACATTTAGTTGTAGATGTGTTCAGTAATGATGTAGTCGTTATTGTAGAGTTATACATTGCAGAAATTTTCAAAAGATAATTTCAAACTTAAGTAATGCAGGACTGAAAAACGTCCTTGGATTGAATTATTGTGTGAATTCATGTTATTCTGTTCCTGCTGTGTATGAAATCTCTACAATAACTAATATATCACATGCGTGGGTGAGTGGTCATCTGTGTATGTACACACACACACACACACACACACACACACACACACACACACACACACACACACACACACACACACACACACACACACACACACACACACACACACACAATACACAGATGACCACTCACCCACACATGTGTCTATGATATGATATATTAGTTATTGTAGAGATTTCATACACATCAGGAACAAAATAACATGAATTCACACAATAATTCAATCCAAAGACGTTTTTCAGTCCTGCATTAAGTTTGAAATTATCTTTTGGAAATTTCTGCAATGTATAACTCTACAATAACGACTACATCATTACTGAAACATCTACAACTAAATGTGTTCATGTGTGTATTTGTCTAATTTTGTAATTATTATTAATCAATTTAATTAATTATCTAAACATACCAAAAAGATTTCAGTGCACCAGCAATCATTGCATCGGAAGAGTATGGTTTCTGAAACCCACTACTTGTATCCAATTCACTAGAAAGTCGATTAGTACCGTTTCCACGACGTGCACCAAACAACGATCCCAAACTGGGGTCCCCTGAGCTGCTAGCAGATCGAAGAGCGCGCACACATGTTCCACAGTTCATCTAGTTAGAATACAAGACGGTGACGTGTCCATTGTATCTAGAATAGCGCATGTAGTACCTAGAAAAGTAAATTTTACACATTTGGTAACGCGCGCTACACTATTTGTGTCTTGATATGCGGCCGAGAACGGCGGACTGATATCAATCTGCCGCTACCGGCTTCCGTAGTATATATATACGGCTCTGGTTGGCACCGGACAATTTCAGGCGCGAGAGAGTCTGGGGACGAGGCTACAAGCAGTGATCAAGAACCCAATCCTCCCCTCAAGTCGATCATTGATCATGGGACATGGACTGCTCTAAGTGAGCGCGGTGTTCCAAAACACTCTTAGATTTTACGTGGTAGCAAATTACTAGCAATGCAGCTATATACCGTAGAAACAGAACTGTGGAAACGATCGCTACGCTCTCAGACCTCAGAATGGGTAGAAGTTCCCATCCCAACTCCCGGATAGGGCTATCCTTGTGCATGCAGTACCTCAATAGCCTTCTCCCCAGACGGTGTGAACGTTTCAGCTCCAGGATGAGCTTCCTATACCAAATACCACACCGGTGTGGGGAGAGCAGCTCATCCGGCTCACGCTTATGTCCAGCCGGTCGGTCTCCTCCTGGGGGGAGACGACCCGCTGGAAACTCGAGCCTATAGCTCAGGCTGGACGTTCGTATAAATGCGACAGAGGCAACACGACTTACCGGTATGCACTCCTGATAGAGTTATGGGTGTATTGAAACCGGCAGTATCGATAACAAGATGGTGGAACTTGTCAGTCTCTCGGTCGCCTTCTTTGTCTCCTGTCGTTTCGACCCACTTGAGACTGATGCCTTCCGTTCTAACTGTCATACCTTCCTTGGCTAGTTGGCAGTTACTCAAACGACTCATGATCCACGTCTTGCCTCTGTTGTACTGACCCAAGATGCCAACGACGTGTCCTGCCCATTTGTCCATTGGAAAGGAAAGATCTTGCAATCGATTGAATGTGCACGTCCACTGACCGGGTGAACCTCTCTTCTGACTTATTTCATCGTCACACAGATCGCCAAGTTTGCACGACAGTATGACGTCATACGGATTGCATCCACAATTGCCTGCAGCTGCATTGACATACGACATGTACATCATGTCTGAACAGGAAGTACACTCACGAAGCTCATGACATAATAATTGGGTTCTCTCACCTTCCTCATTATTCCCCAGGTTATCGCCTTCTGCAGCTTCGTCTATAGGTCCGTCTTTTTGTCTGGAATGATCTCCACCCATTGCAACTGGTAATGCGTCGTTGAGCTAAAACTGTCTACGTTAGCACGTTGTTTATAATCTGACGTGGGAGTTGAGCCAGGTTGGCTCGGCTAAACGCACGTGAATCACGCGATGAGGAGGAGCCTTTGCCAGAGTTGCTTCAGGGCGAAGAGAGCGCTGCAGCAATTATTTCCTCCAGAGTCCTCGTTAGTGATCGGCACGTCGCCCCGGCCCTACCCATTGAGCGCTCTCGTATAGACCGTACAATACAATCAGTAGTATCAGTATTCGCCCCAGTGCTCGCCTAGTTTTACGAATACCGCAGTCTCTCTAGCATTACTAGTGCACACCTGGCATAGATATTGCGCGTCTAGTAGTACAACGTTGCACACACATGACGCCCACTGCGTGGGACTGCATGATCGTGACACTGATATTGAAACGTCAACAGCGTTACAAACAAGCACGGCATCGTCACAAACAAGCTGCAAGTCAAATGAGTAAGAGAAGTTCCTATAACAATTTAACTCTAGCGCGCGTCGTTGGTCGGTCGGTTAATTGGTCTGGCTCGATCTCTAGACGCGCGGTACATATTACTGCCCTAACGTTTCACTAGCCTCGCCCCAGACGCAGCGTGGATTGCAGCCCCGGATGCCCGGATCCATCACCACTACGTCTGGTATGGTACCGCCTTTAATTTCTGGGCGGGAGTAAGTATGTAATCAAATTCTTCAGCGCGTGTCATACTAATGGTGTTAGCTAGGAACTGAGCTTTCGATTGGACTTTGACGTTGTTCGTACTTGTCGATATTGCTATTTTAGGCCGCTGTCAAGCGTTAGTAAGAGATTGCAGCTACGCTAGAGAGTGTAGCTGTAAAATGGCAGATCAGAAATGGCACTTGCAGTGCATCATACGCGTTTGAACGCGCACACGGGTTCTCAGTTGAAGCTGCAGTGCGTCATATGCCTCCACTGCAATGCATTGGACTGCTGCCGACGTACTGCACTCTAACTGGCGAAGATCCCACGCGACAGTCGTTCCCTGTAATCTACTAACACTAATGATGTCCCTAGGGCGGTGACCGCGAGGGGCGGTACCATACCAGACGTAAGAGTGATAGATGCACATCCGGGGCTGCAACCACACTGCGTCTGGGGCGAGGCTAACGCACGCCTCGGTTAACTAGAGAGCTAGAGATACTTCTATCCATTTTAATTTGCCTGTAGCTCTTTTAGTGTTCAACACTTGGACAACGTACAGACTTTACCTCATGCACATCTCTAACTAGTCAAAGTAAATAATTGCAAATCCCAACGGATTGATTAGTTCTAGAGGAAGTTTCCAAAACAAACTGAGTCATCCTAGCTGCTGTCGATCGCAAGAGGTACTGCACATGTATACTCTAGATAGAGTAGACTACAGACAGTCCCTGGTGGGGACTAACCTTGGGAAAGCTCGGGAAAGATAAAAATTATATAAATACAATGACATCAATCATTGATATCACCTAGACGCAGAGGGCGGCGATCAGTGATCGAGTGTGATCGGGGGCAACGAGGGACGACGGATTAGATCGTCTTGCGACGTTGTAATCAGGAAGGCAAACGTTCGCTTGCTATAGACCAGCAATCGCCAGCGCCCACGTCCACGAATCTATCCTCACACCGTGATGGACGAGATGGCGGATAGCGTCGACTCTCTCTCGTGCTACTGCGGGATATCAACAATAAAACAATTGTCAGACTGTGTAGCCGCCTCTGAGGACGCGACGGCAGGACTAGGCGTACTAGAACCTACCGAAATGCATCAGACATGTTGGGACGGATATCGGATGGCGACGTTTGGAGAGATGGGCAGCGGATTTGAATCGTTTTGTGATATGCTGATTGGCAAAGGGCAGAGCAAAAGCGACCAATCGGCGAAACGAGAGCGTTCCTGTTCGTTGTGTATGAACTTGAGATTCGATCGAGATAGTGATACTCCTGGTGTTTGTCTTCAGTTGTCTGGCATCGGGCAGTGTACTGATGAGGCAAATAGACTGTCGACTGAAGACCTACTAACAATGTTTCCGTCGTGGAGGCTTGCACCGTTGCTACGAAATGGATCCGGGCACGTGCAGACTGTCGATCCCCGAGGCATGTGATCCTACAGTATCGAGATTTCGTTGGATTTAATGTTGTCACGTGTTACGTTCTGTAGATCTCTCGTGTCTTCGCAATGATCGTGTGAGGAGTGTTCAGGATGTCGACGACGCGTTTGCGATTCGCTTGGGTATGCTTTTGTGCGAGACGGTCGTCCTCGTTCACGATGGTGACTGCCTTTACAGTCTGCATCAGAATGTCGAGGAGCTATTGTCACACCTCAACTCTGTAGCTCAAATAGAAAGGCAGGAGGAGGGCCAAAAGTCCAGAGGAGTCGTTCGATGTACGAGAGACGTATTTGTAGTGGTGAACTTTAAAAACAGATCGGCTGCTTCTAGTGAACATGTAAACTTGATATCAATGTTATCTTTATTTATGGTTAATAAACGATGGTTTAATAATGTGTAGAAATTTCATTATTTCATGGATGCGAGTCGATTGAGGTGGACAGTCCGACGAGGACGTGGACAGAAGGTCACGTTCAGACTGTATAACGAGACAAAGGTATTGTCGGATCCTTCGTATTCTGTGGCAATATATTATGTCGCCTGGTTCAACGACTCTGCACCTTCAGAGCTGGAACGAGATATTGGCATCTCGGTGATTAGTTACATCAAGGACAACATAACGCCTCAGGGCTATTACACATCTCTCGGCACGTCTCCTTTCTCTCCTCTAGAGAAAGCCGCGTCTCTACTTCTTCCGTCGTTTGTTTGTGGGAACCCTTCGGTCACTATCAGAGAAAGCCGTGTGAGGAAACTTAAACGGCAGCAGTTTTACAGCTTTTATTCATCACAACAATTAAAGCGAAGACTCGATGTTATGATCGATAGAGATCCTCTACCCGACCACCAAGATCTGGGAATACTTTCAGTATGATGTGATGAACGCTTGCACGATACCAATCATACAACGTTTTGTTTATTTTATAGGTAGATTACACAAGCCCCGACTTACAGATAAACTCACAGCTTCGTGATGCTCGCTTTGTAGTAGAGTTGGCGTATGCCAAAGACATTGCAGTGAAGCGAACGGATGTGCTCAGTTCTGGTGAGACCGAGTATTACATTATTCAAGCCACATACGAGAGGCCCGGTCGTGCAGACAGGTGTCTGTTTAATAAGCTGCTTAAAGTCGATGGAACGTACGTATACAAAGGCTACAAGACTGAAGGCACTCGTGTTTCTTTTATATTTGCAAAGTATGCTAGTTAGCTCTATGTGAAAGCAAGTTGCGGTAACCCGGATGTCATGTGTAATAAATGCAAAGCAATGCAAGCTGAGAGAGCAACGAGTTTTCACTCAGCACTCTTGCATGGAACAGCAAACGTCTACTATTTTTATCATTTGTCTCGAGCTTGAACAGACCTGACACTGTCTGTTGCATTCAATCATATTATATTGACTAGATTATTATTGTACAGCAACAGTCTGTAAGTGTTTGGTTTACTTTATGTTGTCTTATTAGCTGTATTACAGTAACAGCAGTTGTGCTATGTGCAGTTGGTTCACAAATTCAAGTGTAATTGGGTGTGTTTATTATTTGAACTTGTGGAACCGATGTTGTACACATGTTTTTCACGTGACTATAAAATTTAATAACACAGTGAGATTAAGTGTTGTCTCGTGGCATCAGTTGCTATGAAAGAGTGATCTAAAATTTAGTAAAGCATACTGCATAGGACTATAGCATTTTGTATTGTAGTTATGAGTGTACTAGTTCATGTCAGTCTGATTATCATCAGACAGTATGCTCTTATGACAAAGTATGGTCTCCTTGTGTATCTATAAGCATTTTAAAATGTACAATGGCATGGTTGTAGACATGACTAAGCATAGTCTTTGTTATTAATTAAGTTGATTCATCAAGAAGAAAACAAATGTATTATGTTGCCAATTGATAGTATTTACAAGATAGGTGAGATCATTGACAAGCATGTATGGAGAGAAGACTCTTTGTATTCTGTAAACAACGGTTTAATTTCAAGTTACACATACAGGCATACAGAGCAGGACAACAAATCAGAGTTATGCATGGTTTGTACAGTGCATGCCTCAACAAAACACAGCAAACGCATGCTATTTGCAGCAACTTTCTTCACCTCTAAATGTTATGCTAACAAGTCAACTACTTCAGACTTGGCATGTTCCTCATGATTGTGTTTTTTCTTAATGCATTATAATTAATTCTTCATTCTTTTTCTGCTCTTCTGGAAAAGAACTGTGTGAGCGATAGACTAAGGGAGTAGGAATTCTGAAGAGTTCAAGAAGAGCCATGCATACTCAATGATCGTCTGAACAAGCTCTAGGAAAGCAAAGGAAATAGCCACCCACAGTCACTGTGCAGCACAGACGAAAGGCCACCTTGCCAACTAAAACGTTTACGTGTTGCAGTTATTATTAGTTGGGTACAAATTACAAATAAAACGCATTCCACTGTTAGCTACACTGTAGTGTGTAGAGAGACCACAAATTGGAGGTTGTCCCGGATTAGCCAATCGAATAAAATGGCGACTGGTGAGGTAAGATTTTGGCGTCGCATTATGTCGTCTGTGTAGCAAACGAGAGCAGCAACAACAGCAAGTCTTAATTGTTTCAGTTTGACTTCGAGCTTCAGCGAATGAAATACTATACGACTGTTTTTGATTTGTCGTTTTCTCCATGTGGCGCTTATCTGGCTGCTGTCGATAACTTTGGACGCATATCTGTTTTTAGGTGAGTTTTGCAGAAGCAAATAATTTTGTCGCATGTTTCTGATATTTTTCATCGAAATTTGCGTTTTGCAGTTTGAGGTGTGCGCTTGCGCAATCTGCAACTTCTAGGAGCAGAACTCCAATGGGCAAAATTAAAGGTTGTTTATACTTACGCTACATTGCGTAGAGAGTTCAAAATAGCATTAGTGTGTTTAGAATAACGTATATATTCATCAATTATAGTAATGAATACTTAATTAATTAATTATTATGCAGGGTTAAATATTTTGCAGGCTGATGCAAGCCATTTGACAGATGAGGCAGACAAAATTCACACACACACACACACACACACACACACACACACACACACACACACACACACCATCACTATCACCACCACTACCACTTGTTACTGAAGAATGTGTCGATGGTGTCTTTATCTACTTTTTATCAATAGTATAGCACTCTATCTCTAGTACAGTACAAGTTTGTAAATATGTGAGTATTATATCATAAATATTCAATATTTGATCAGGAAGTCGTTGAGTGCTGGAAATGTATCATAGTCATGTTTTAATGTTATTGCATGTTTAGACTATTTGTACACAAATTCAAATCAAAACAATAGACAGTGGTACCATTGATAATTACAATTTTTTTCCAACTTGTTAATCATTCATGGTATCACTTCATTACGTATTGAATACAGCAACATCAATCGTGTGCTTACTACTTTCAATATAAGGTAGAGTTTCTTTCTGTTGCGTAGAATGAATCGTAGCTAATAGTCGTCTTCTTCTCTATATCTATAAAAGTCTGATCTGTCTGTCTGTCTGTCTGTCTGTCTGTCTGTCTGTCTGTCTGTCTGTAATATCAATCACGCCAATATTGCTGGGCCAATCGCCACAAAACTTTGCACAAAGACTGCATTCCACACCACAATGGAAACGCACGCTTCAGTATTTAGACGGCCCTCTCTTGAGGAGTCAACCCCCAAGTGAAATCTCGTGACAATGTGACCATGGTGCGACTTCGAATTTTGACATATACAATTCCCATTTCTCACTGATTGAAACTATCTGTTTCATGCCTGGGTGTATGTACTCTCTACTAGCGGATGGAAGTGGTCATCAAGAAGACAGGCTACACGTGGCCATTGATTCTCATAGCTAAATGGTAAACTGCAAGCTGATAACGTGAAAGCATGTGATGACTGTGTGTATGACTCCAAATTTCTGCATTCAATTAACCTGGGTGTGGTGTCATTTTACACGCTTACGTCCACCTTTCCCAATTTGTTACTTCCACACTTTCATCTTCATGATGAATAATTACTGTTTTGCTTCTGCACAAGCTATATAGAGGAAGTGTGTGTGTGTGTGTGTGTGTGCACGTGTTTGTTTGTTGGTTGATTATATCTGGGTCTTTTAGCTAATTAAAGATAAAACGTTTGGTCACATGAACCAGAACGAATTATTCAAGAGTGTTTTCTCCACACAATAACTGAATTATATAATGGGAATTTGTGTTAATTACTTTTCTCAGGCGAAGAACGGGCTAATGAGCAAGTTGCTTTTAAGAAAGCAAATTTTATAGTGAAAAACTGTTGAATGCCTGAACATAGATCAACATGTTATCAGGATTACTTCTATCACAGTTATCATGTATTGTACATTGTCAAATCTAGACTACCGTAATGTCACATATAAAAGTCGTACTTATTTCGGTATAAGCCAAATTGAAATTCAGGCTAATATTTAAGACAGGCTTATATTCAAATCAGGCTTATATGCCATCTGAAAATGTTAAGGTACATACGTATAGACACGACAACCATATACCACTTGAAAAAGCAAGATTTGTTAAGATACCAGGTATACACCGTAGGCATGACAAATGAACCATAGACAGTACCATTGGAAAAAGCAACATTCGTTAAGATATGTAGACATCAACTACCATGAAATGCCAGTTTCAAGAGCATCGCCTTTTCTTCGTCATCATGGTCGGAGTCATTGAACGCTACATGCACACGCTGACACATGCATGCATGCACGTGTGCATATGCCTACTGAACGTGTTGAACAAAGCTTGGTTTCTACACGTGACCAGCTTGTATGCAGCATGTGATCTTCAATTTTGTGGCTTTTATTTGAGATCGGCTTTTATACACGACATTACGGTATATACTATGTATAGTTTATTGCTTTTTCTATTTGGCATACTATATTATGTTTTATGCTTTATAGTGTGTGAAAGTTCTCTCTACTCTCTGTTGACCGTGAAAAATTTTCTGCTATGGTGATTGATGTTGTTATCAGGTTATGCCAGTCAGTTCTAATATATCAATGTGTGTAGTGGTGGTTCTAATGGCATTACAGCGTGGAAATGGTCTGATGTTATTGGACGAGCCAAGGTGTTGTGATCATAGACACATAGTGCTACTTTATTCTTGCACATGTTTGAGTCCAAGTTGTTTGTAGGAAGGGCAAAGCGAATGTCAGTGGTCGGCTGAGCTCGTAGCTAAGTCAGGATTTTGTGCCTTGGCTTGTGGGTATGTACAGCATAGTCAGCAAATGGTCTGTATTCTAGGAATGGTGGTCCAGCACCTGAAGTGAACAGTATGTTTTACTTTGAATCGGTACGTTTTGTTTGTAAGTGTCTGCACAGTTTATTGACGTACTGTCTTCGTAGAGCTCTGATGTGTGTGTCGGTTGTGGTGATGGAACAATTCGAATTTATGATCTCGATGCCGGCTTGGAAAAGGTTTGCATTGGTTGTGTGAGCTTGAAGATGTGCTCTTATTGTCTTAGCTTGATTACCACAATTATTATTATAACTCCAGGCCTTAAATTAGTATTTTTCAAGTGTTCGGACATTGTCAGAACAACTTGGATGTTGTCCAGACATCAAAGGCAGTTGTCCGGACATTCAAGGTGACTAAAGCTAGGTTTGCAATATGAAGCTGGCAGTGCTAGCGACGACACTGGCGATGACGCTAGCAGCGACGCTCAGGCAGGCGTCATATTGTAAACACTCGCACATTGCGTCACGAGCGTCCTCAGCATCGTCAATGTCGCCGACGCTAGCGTTGATTCAAGTTCAACTTTAGCATCCAAACCGGAAGTGCTCTAGCGTCTACCGAAAGCATGTGCCTTTGTCGACAAATCAGAGACTAGATCTGGGAGTGAAATAACCGGAAGTAAACTATGGAAGAGAGCCTAACGAATGTGAGTAAGTATAGGTATGGCTGCTTGTGGCAGATCAAGTCAGTAGATGTGAGGCGCAAAAAAAACGCTTGGAAAAATGTAATGAAAAACCGGGCTCTCAGCAGCAGGCTGCCAAAAGATGTGGAAGCGTCTCCGTGACAACTTGGTGCGGGAAGAAATGAAACCAAATCACAAACTTTTGTATTCATGGTATACGATTATGATGAGCATGCGCATAGTGGCTCGTCGCTTACAGTCATCAAATGATATTGTAAATGGTGCAGCGCCAGCATCAGCATTTTGTCACCTACTTGGCGTCTTTCCCAGCGTTCTCTAAAACGTCCTCGCGGGCGTTGTCAGTGTCATATTGTAAACCAGGCTTAACCCTAGGACATTCAAGGTGACTGTAGTGCATGCTTATTATACTGACATTTTACACACACTAATTGAATGAAATCTAGCAAAGTTCTTGTTACACTTATTGTACCTAATAGGTTTGTATGTAGGCTCAATTAACAAGTCATAATTAAGATTCATTAATCTAAACAGCGTCAGCTACTCAGAGCAATTAGCATTAGATTTAGGCTAAAGAAAGACCTAAACTAGGCTAAACGATTTTTTAGTGTGAAATGCCTTCCTATGGGGTGTGGGCTATCTCTATACCAATAACTGCTGTAGTCACCTAAAACCTCGACTCGAAACCCTGCTGCCATGGGTGTTGTATGTCCCGACAAGTGTCTGGTCAAATTGCCAAGTGTTTGGCAGGAAGACCAGTTTGTTCGGATAATGTCCAATTGCCGGACGTTAATCTAAGCTCTGATCTCTGTTTTTGTAATTGACTAGGGTTTGTTGATCGGTCATAAAGACATGGTGTTGTCGGTGACTGGCAATGGGTCAATGCATCAACTGATTTCTGGTTCTGAAGACGGCACTGTACGACTGTGGGGTAATGATGATACTATTACTATATTGATGGATGGTTATCAGTCCTTGTTCGTCTATTCAATTTTGTTTCGTTTCCAGATTTACGAACGAATAGTGAAACTGGTTCTGTGAGACCTGCCGAACAGACGGTAGTCTGCTTTAATTTATTATCGGCTTCTGCAGTTACAAAATAGTTTTATGTGTAGTCACTTACACAGCCAAGTATGGGTCCGTGGATCAGTTGCGTTGCAACGGGTGAAGATGGCAGGTGGATGGTTAGTGGATCTACTCTATGTATACACATACTATGTACATAGTTTTATTCTCATTCTGTCTACATGTTAGGCATGTGGGGGTGGACCGATGGCATCATTGTGGTACTTGAGGTCCTTATCATTGGCAGCTCCTTTGGAAGTAATCGGCTCCACAACACATCATGTGCAGTTTTATGAAGATCAGGTTCGATGGTTGTTGTCTGTCCGTGTCTAGTTTGGTACGTATATGTTGTGTTTACAGGTGATGTCGGCTGGAAGTGGTGGATGTATCCATCATTGGTCTCTCAATGGAACATCTAAGTCGCATATTCCTTCATCAGTAGGAACCGTGTACAGTGTTGCTATCAATAGCAAATCAGTAAAGGCTAATGTGGGTCGTTTTCTTCACCTTGGTGGTGTTATCCCTTATTGATTTGTGTTGCAGGTTTTGGCTGCTGCGGGAAGTTCACCAAATATAGACATCTACACGAACATAAATTACCGAGCCTTTTCATTGACTGTAGAGTAGGTACCAACATGTTCGTTGGCTTTTACTCGTACAGTAACTGGTTGCTTGGCTTACGTTGCTCTGACAAGTAAGTTGATCTTGCTTTGTTGTAACAATAGTGACATAGTTGCTTAAGTTAATTAAAGATCACTGCACTAATATTTTCAGATGGATGGAGAGTAGTGAGTACTATCCAGTTATCCATGAGATAAGGTGTCCAAATTCAAATTTTGCTTTATGCTTGTTTGATCATTTGTCAAGACCAAATTTTCAGTTTTGAGTTACTACCATACTTGTTCGATTATTATGATTTATATAAAACCCCAATCCCATAGTTGGCCAGCATCGTCCTTTTAGTTTATTAATTAAGGTGAAGGATTGGATGAGGTCTTCCTAAGAAATTGACACCTAATGGTGTTAGTTGGTGGCAGTAATTGATTTTAAACAGTATGCTGACACATTTCTACTGAACTAACTGAAAGAGCTTTGAGGCAGTAAAACCTTCAAATTGGATTCGGAGTCACCGAAAACAGGATTGCTCCATCTTGTCTCAGCTCTGCTTCATCTGGTGGAAAGACATCCAGTACTTTACCACCTTGTGACATACGAGGTGTGGAAATCTTAGAGCCTCTTCCAAAGTTGGGTGGGGGCTTACTCGAGCCCTGGGGTAATAGTCAAGAGAGTAGGGTGTATGGTTTGTCTTTCATAGTGTGTGGCACTTGTTTGATTGTGAGAGACAGTTTTGTTTAGTACAACCCTCACATTGTGCGTTAATTAAAATAGCAATACTAATATATAATTATTGCCTTGCGTTGATGTTTGTAATGGTTATAGTGATGAATAATGTTTCTATTGAGCCTACAGACTTATGACCTCCTTTCTTGTGCTAAAGACTTCCATATTGACTTCTTTTTGTAATTGGTATTTATAGTTTACTGATTGAGTAGGCAGACATTCTACTGTTGGTGACTGGCAAAGGGTCAAAGCATCAACGTGATGTGCACTATTATTAACTAAGTTCTGGCTTAAACATATATTTGTATGGCAACTGTGATTCAGTATTGGCGGATTGTCATACAGCAATATGTCATCCATTGCTTCATAAAATGTGTTTGTTGACTTTGTTTCAAACCTACAAACAAATAGTAAAACTACTACTATGTGAAACCTGCTGAGAAAGACATTATCTTACATTGCCACTCCATCCAAATTTTAGTTCGGACTGGTTGTTGTAGACATGGGCTAACATGACCAAGCACATGATCAGTGACCAGTTGAAGGACAGGTAGAGAGTTAGTGGGTCTACTCTATGCATACAATGCATGCACACAGTCTGCATTTTTAGTTTGGTTTGCAGGTGCTGAAAGTGGCAGATGTATTCATCAATTGAACTAAGAACATTACTATTAGAGTCACCACATGTCTTTGTCAGTAGGACCTGTGTTGACAGTGTTGATATCAATAGCCATTAGCTAATATAGGTGGTTTTCTTCACTTGCGGTGGTGTCATGCAGTCATTCCTGTATTGATCACAAGTTTTGGCTGCTCACCAATATAAACATTTACACACGCGTAAATTACCCACCGTTTTCAGCAATTTTAGAGTATGATAACAACATGTTCTTTGCTTTCGCCCGAATCCGTGTCACTACGTTATGACAAATAAGTTTTATTTTATTCTGTTGTACTAACAGTGACACATTGCTCAATTTCATATTACACTAACACATTGTCAAATATATAGAAATCATGTACTAAATCGGAATAAGTTATTGTAGTATTTCATTGACATTTGAGATTGAGTGTCTCGACCGAATGGGCATCGTTAGGTCATATTCTTTGTAGAGACGTAAAAGCTGTCTTTAAATAGTGCGGCCCTTGAACCAGAACGTAGTTTGCATGAGACATCCTTTAACATCGAGTGTCTAGATGATGTAAACACGATGTACTTGTATGTAAAGACAAGCTAATAGTAAATTTCACGTACAGCTTCAAATTTGTTCTCTGAAGTTCTTCAATCTTTCTCTCACTACGATCCAGCATGTCACGATACTTCCGACTTATATCTCTTTCAGTCTACAGACAAAGTCATTCACAAATGTGTAATCAGTGTATAAGGTGTAGATAGTGGGTATGTATGGGACCGGTTAGGAATCTGGACCATTCGGGAATTCCCATATGGGCTAGCCATTTTGAAATCTGCTGGACCATATGAGAACACTAGCTGGACCAGGAAGGAATCTCGACAATTCTGGAACATGTAGATCATGTTAATTAGTTATTTATGTATGCACTATCACTTATGGTTGTATTTATTTATGTGTCAATTATATTACATATTTGTGTTGATTGTTGAAGTCTGACTGAGTGTGATTAGTCTTGTCAACATTAATTGATTAATTAATTATTATAATAAAGTTATAGTAATTAATTAATCAATTAATGTCAATCCAACATTTATTGATTAATTAATTAAAATTAATTATGTGTGTCGTGCTCAACCAGATCAGTCTGGTTTGTAAAGTCTATTACAAGAAAGAAGACATGACTTTACGAAGGATCCGAGTAGATCCCAGAAGCACTGTTTTCTGTAAGTGCTGCAGGTTGTGATGACCTGGAATAGTGTCCAGCCACCGTGCAATACCTGCGTGCACTGTGGCATATTATTATTATTATAATAAAGTATTTTATTATAATAATTTATAATATTATAATAAAAAAAGACAGATTCCAAGTAGGCTATCCCGTATGGTAATTCCTGAATGGTCCAGCCCATTCCTGAATGGTTGGGATTCCGAGTTGGTCCATATTAGGTATACCTTTTGTCTGTCCTCTGAGCCAGACGCAGTCTTTACCATTTCCAAGTGGTGAGAAAGCTTTCCATTTTCTAGTAGCAGCTTTTTGTTTATGTCACGCAGTTCCTGAATTTCTAGTCTTAGTTTGTCTGCTAGTTGAGTTTGGGCAGGTAATTCTGACTGTCGAACAACTCTGCTCTTACTTCGTAACTGACTTCTTGTATGCTCCTCGTTTGGACAAAGTCTGGTCTTCATCCATTTCTCTTGAAGATCGTCATATTTCTTTCGCCAACGAGCATTCTCTTGTAATCTCTTTTTCTCCATAGTAGACAACTGACTTTCTAAATCGGCAATTTTCCGAGTGAGTCCATATACATTAGTTGCAGGATGCAGACTCGCTAGTCTCCCTTCTTGTCCGGTCCTAGTGGGTGATGGTAGAACCACTCTGTTGGACTGCAGGTGTCCGTTAGAGTCTCCAGTAGATGGAGTAAGAGGCCTACGCCCATAACCAAGTGGCATGTCTGTTCCTTCAATTTTCTTAAATATTGATGGAGCTGTTGCCTTTCGAAGAGAGTCTACACGTGACCTCAGGGTAGCATTCTCATTTTCTAGCTAATAATTATAGAAACAAATAGATCACACACGCACACACAGACCACATATTCATTGCAGCCATAAAACGAGTTATAAACCATTACCCTTGCCATCTTGCTTTTTAGAGTTTCTTCGTCCTCTTTTGCTTTTTGCAAGGCAGCAAACAATTCTTTCGTATTGTACACGTGCACGAGGCTGTTATCTGTTCGACCTCGACGCTGTCGTATGCCGTCCGTGGCCATAAGAAATCACAACTCATCCCTTTTAGCTAAAGATCAGTGTACACTTCCTCGCAAGTCCACCTGACACTGCACCTGACTTTGTTACTAGGATACCACTTAGTCAAATTAAGTCACATGACCATTAAATTAAGGGTCGAGAGTGTACGAGGTTTAGCCAATTTGCCAATTCAGTTTCATACTAAATTGAGTTTAGATAATTTGATTTACAGTTTGTCATACTGTACATCTGCCAAACGCATCCACATGTTGGCTGTCTAGCCACGCTCCTTCCTCTACAAAAGGGGCGTGACTAGCATTACCTCGAATATGCCCACATGCAGAGCGTCAAGAGGGGAGGGGCTGACTGCGCTTTCGAGGCCTCGAGGAGCGCGTGTAGCCTCGACCTCCCAGACCCGTGTAGCGCCGATACAAAATCGTCCTCCACGGGTCTGGCATGGTACCGCCTCTTCTCAATATATTGCGGTTGGTCCTAGGACCAGCATTAGTGTTCAGTTTCATAAATGCATATTTTTCCAATTACGGCCGTAATACAAGAACGACGAAGACATGTCGCGCTAGAACATCGTGTCGCATCCTGCTGCACGGGTACCTTTGTGTTTACAGTAGCTACGGTTTTATCATTTGTGTGTTAGTAGGGAACGCGAACGGGACGTTAGGAAGCACTTTCTTGTACTAGTGGTGCCGCGGACGCGATCGGCATGTGTCTGATCGCCGTGAATCCGCTGCGAGTAGCTGCTAGTCGCGCGTGGAGCTTCGAATTCGCGATGAAAATTCGCGATGCGCGCATCCGCTGTGACTCGATCGTCCGGATTCGATGCGACTTGCCGCGAAATCGCGACAAAAGTTCGCCGTGAATTCTCCGCAAGACTCTGTGTAGTAGACGTGATCATGAAGTCGTTGAGAATGTAGCTGGCTGGCTAGTGTAGATGTCGAAGCATCGGTTCGAACAAACGGCTCTACTAGGTGTCGTTACTGCCGTTGACAGGCGCAGAATACAAACCACGACGTGTAGGGACGTGAGTTTGCGTGAAGAGCGCACTACAAGTCGTCGTTTGTGTACAGTGTAGTCTTTGGTAGCAGCAGATATGCATGAGATGTCTTCGTTGAATACTGCTGTAATTGGAAAGGTATGCATTATGAAACTGAACACTAATGCTGGTCCTAGGACCAACCGCAATATATTGAGAAGAGGCGGTACCATCCCAGACCCGTGGAGGACGATTTTGTATCGGCGCTACACGGGTCTGGGAGGCCGAGGCTAGAGCGCGTGTGCTATTAGATAATCGTGTGTGTCCTCATTTCACGGGTCAAAATGCGTCCTCGGGTCACAAAATGTGTCCGCTATTATGCCTAGCCTCGTACCCAGGCCCTCTTGCGCGCCTGCTTTGTCAGGTTCAGAATTTATGCAAAATATAGATGTGTTTTTAAGGAATTTAGTCAAGGGTTGGTAGACGGTCCGCAATGCACGTAGATGTTTAGTTGAAGAAGCATTACAGTGCTAAATCCGGCCCTCGGCTGCTAGATGTACACCCAGACTCCAGTTGTCTCAACATTTGCATAACTGAAGGGGCCGGCCTGCTACCGGTACATGTAATGTTCACGTGTACTACACGCGTGTTGGATGATTGGCTACTGCACTTCCGTCGTACGACTGTGATTTATTTATAAGTCAGGGTGACCAAATCACGCCGATTCAGTCAACGACTTGAAGAGAAGCGAACATTGGTCACGTCTTTCAAAATAATGTTCTCCGCTTTCGTCTTTCTCGCTGTGGGCGTTCTGTGCAGCGCAGCTTCGAATTCTACTACCCCTCCGCCGCCTCCGAAGCACTGCGAGAGTCCAAACCAATGGGAAGGCACGGCGTGGTTCTTCCAAGCAGATGCAGGGGTCACCAAACTAATCAGGATGTCCTATGACAACGTCAACAAACGTCTTCGATCTGTGGGTAGGACTCTCACTGGACCGTTCGCAGGGTAGGTATATCTAGATTACATTTGAAAGTGTTGCATGTCATTGTGCTCACGACCAAAATCTTACCGTTGTGCCCTAGGTTCTCACTAGAGATGATCCTACTCTACAAGGAAAGTCGCTTCTACTTCCTTATTGGAGATGCGAAACTTTGCATTGTAAGGCAACTGTAGCTGAAACAGTAAAGTACTGTTTGCATGTTCCGAGTACGTGTTGGTGTACGCTTACAGACTGTTCTGGGGTAGGCGTAGGCTCGAGTGTCCAGCCGGTCACTCCCCCAGCTGGACACTCGAGCCTAGGGTAGGCGTGACACTCTAGACGGCCTGTTCCGGGGTGTTCGTACGCGTATGTAGATCACATTTAGTTGTGTATGTAAATCGCGCCTTTGCTCTCGTGCCCGGCAACCTTCAAGTTTGTGTGGCGCAAATTATCTTTGAGTACTATAGTGGCGACCCGCTTGTGAGTTTACAAAATGGTGGCTCAAGTTTGTTAGACAATTTTGTAGTCTCTATACTCTCTATGGATACCTAGACAACATTGTGACTGTAAATGCAGGAATCGAACGAGTTGGACGAGTGGGTGCCGGCCGGTGTTCCATCTGATGCCACCTACAGGTATCACGTGGTCAGGGGACTTGGCAAGAACTCCGTGACCACCAACACTTGGGCAAAGTCTTACCAAGTCGGCATCGACCAAAGTATTTAAAAATTAATTAGTCTCAATTATCTAGTCTTGTATTACACTTTCTCGCTGATTAGATGCCAAGAAAGTGCCATGGTCCCATGACAATCATCATCACCATGGCCACACACATACGTGGTTCGCTTCGTTCACGGACGACCTCTGCGTGCCTGTTCTGGAGACCATCTACGAAGGAAATCTACTGGACAAGGAAGACATTTACTATCGTACCGAAATTCTTGATGAAATCCGCTACTCCGGTGTGAGCGCTGGCATTAAAGATCCCAGTGTGTTTGACCCGCCGTCCTACTGCAACAGCGGAGGGAGCAAGAATGCTACTCTGTTGGCTATGTTGGGTGATAAATTGCAGTGGCACCGTTATATGTTTGTGTAACTAAACGCGGCAGTGAAGCAGAGAAGAGGAGGATGACGTTTGCAGTGGATTGATTGCCTTTTTGTTGTTGTTGTGCGTTGGCCATGGTATTGAAACTATTCTAGCTGCATTGTTGTCTCAGATTGTTGTTCGGCTATAACAAGAGATCGTTGATTTCGTTGGCACATAGAGACGTGACTTTCCTGACCGTAAAGCCCGGTTCACAGAATGACGCCGACGCCGACGTTGACGCTGGAATAGTCAACATCAAAGGGTGCCGCCTGCGTCAAGGCAGTGTCTCTGATGTTGGCACTCAGCTGAGCGTCAGCGTCAATTCGGTGAACCGGGCTTAACAGCTCGATCGACCTACAACAGCGGGGCCGTTACATACTAGAGAACACGATTCGTTCTAGGTCCATTAATTCTTCTCACATTATTGCATAAATGCTGAATAGTTGTCGAACAACTACGTGTACCATCTGACGTCATTGCTGCCTGTCCGTCTTACCCATCGTTTCGTCTGCGCGTCGTACCACAATAAATTATAACTTTTTTCAAACGTATATGATATACTGATTAGTGATGTCATAGAGTAGCATAGGTTTCAAGGCCTGATTTCACTGCACGTACCGGGAGCAACGTTTTGTTCCAAAACTCTGTTGGTTTGACAAATTAAAGACTATTTTAATTAATTATTAACGATGTTGCGGTATTGCGATCACGTGATACGGCAGTTGTTTTGTACAATTTTAGATAGATTGTGCATCGAAGTCAAAAAGGGGAAGGGCTGGATGCGCGAGGCTACCTACATCGCAGTAGTGAATATATCTACAGCTAAGCGTGCTTGAATGGCGTCGGACCAGCGCGAAACTTATATATATATATATATATATATATATATATATATATATATATATATATATATACACGCCTTTCTGCCGCGCATTCGTTCATTGTCAAAACCAGCATTTAGAAGATGGTTGCCGATTGTTTCGGAAACGTGTCTACTGCTGATAAATGAGTAAGAAAACCCGTTGCAATATTACACTGTTTCGGAACCGAGCTAAGTTAGTTGCCCGAGACCAAAGAGTCCCTGCGAGCAAATAGTCGCCGTACACATGTGCACACGCTCTTCTAGGTTGGCTCTGACTAATTACATTCAAGCTGCTTGCATACAATGTATCAGCCAAGGGTTTGCACTATAGTGCTTCTTCATTTATTTAACTATTTATAGTAGTCATACATCTGCAAATTTAGATCGAGGGGCCGCCCTGCTACCGGTACAGTACCGCGTGTCGGATCACATAAGACACGTCCGCCGTATGATAATATTTTAGTCATACCTACGGCACGTTGCACGCCGATTCTGTCGACAACGTCACGCCGACGAGGAGTGAAGCGAACGTTGGTCAGGATAATGTTCTCCGCTTTTGTCTTTCTCGCTGTGGGCGTTCTGTGCAGTGCAGCTTCGAATTCTACTGCCGTTCCGCCGCCTCCAAAGCACTGCGAGACTCCGGACCAATGGGAAGGAACGGCTTGGTTCTACCAAGCAGATGCAGGGGTCACTAAACTCCACAGGATGTCATATGACAACGTCAACAAACGTCTTCGATCTGTGACTAGGACTCTCACTGGACCGTTCGCAGGGTAGGTCTAGAGTATCTATTACATTTGAACGTGTTGCATGTGCTCATCGTTGCATGTGCCCTATAGGTTCTCGATAGAGAAGATCCTACTATACAAAAAGTCGCTTCTACTTCCTTATTGGAGATACGAATCTTTGCATTGTATGCTGTATAGCTGGCACAGTTACATATATTTGTAGGTACCGTTTGCATGTTTCGAGTAAGTATCGGTATGCATACATACACCCGTACATGTACCGACATATTAGCTAAAGGCCGCGTGATCTTATAGCTAAACAAGTTGACACTCACTCACTAAGCCTAACTACATTTGGTTGTAAAACACGCTTTGTTTGCTCTCGTGCTCGGCAACCTTTCAAGTTTGTGCGGCGCGCTCTTGAGTTCTCTATTATATTATATAGTTTGTGTACGGTCGGCTAATTAGCCCTCGAGCACGCAAGTCAATATATTTCCGAATCCCTTCCTCCCATGTAACAACTAGTATATATTACATATATTACATATATTATATATTATATATATTACATATATTACATATATTACATATATATTATTTTGCTATCTCTATACTCTTTGTCGATACAACATTGTGATACTACGTTTGTGACTGTATATAAATGCAGGAATCGAACGAGTTGAACGAGTGGGTACCGGGCGGTGTTCCATCCGATGCCACCTACAAGTATCACGTGGTCAGAGGACTCGGCAAGAACTCCGTGACCACCAACACTTGGGCAAAGTCTTACCAAGTCGGCATCGACCAAAGTATTTAAAAATTAATTAGTCTCAATTATCTAGTCTTGTTTTACATTTTCTCGCTGATTAGATGCCAAACAAGTGCCATGGTCCCATCACAACCATCATCACCATGACCACACACATACGTGGTTCGCTTCGTTCACGGACGACCTCTGCGTGCCTGTTCTGGAGACCATCTACGAAGGAGATCGATTGAACAAGAAAGACGTTTACTATCCTACCGAAATTCTCTATGAAATCCGCTACTCCGGTGTGAGCGCTGGCATTAAAGATCCCAGTGTGTTTGACCCGCCGTCCTACTGCAACAGCGGAGGGAGCAAGAATGCTACTCTGTTGGCTATGTTGGGTGATAAAGTGCAGTGGCACCGTTATATGTTTGTGTAATTCAAAGCGGCAGTGAAGCAGAGAAGAGGAGGATGACATTGCAGTCGGTTGATTGACTTGTAATTGTTGTCGTGTGGTAATGAGCTATCTACGTAGCTACAGATCTAGCTAGAATACTAGAAAAACTATCGTGGCAGCATGCATGTTTGTCTCATGCAGTTCGGCTATCCATAGAGCAACTGATCGCTGATTTGTTGGCACAGCTAGAAAGTGAATTTCCTGACCCTAGCCATTTAGCTAGTACACTGGTAAGTAACAACAGACTCTAGATCTCTAGAGCGGCGGTACATCCCTAGTAACCCAGTTGGTTTGACAAACTACATTAAAATTGATTGTTTGCATACTGTACCTGATTTACATCAAGAAGGCCGGCCGGCTACAGTCCAGTGTACCTGAACGGTACCACGTGTCAGATTACTGAATGCACTTCCGTCGTATGACGTTCCGACCTAGGGGTAAGGTGACCAAATCACGCCGATTCAGTCGACGAGGTCACGCCGACGAGGAGCGAACGTTGGTCACGTCTTCCAAGAGAATGTTCTCCGCTTTCGTCTTTCTTGCCGTGGGCGTTCTGTGCAGCGCGGCTTCCAATTCTACTGTGGTAGCGCCTCCAGCGCGCTGCGAAAGTCCAAAGCAATGGGAAGGCACGGCTTGGTTTACGCAGGAAAGGACAGGGACGGTTAGATCGATCGACATCTCGTATGACGCGGTGAACAGACGCATTCGATCTGTAACTACGATCGTCGTTGGCCCATATGCAGGGTAGGTGACTGGTCCTATTCATTTTATGGACTAATTTCCATTTTCTTGGCGTTTTGCGACGAAAACGTAACTAATGTTGTTTTGTGTGTAGGTTTTCGATGGAGGCGATCCTATTGTTCGACGAAAATCGGTTTTACTTTCTGCCGGGAGAAACCAAGCTTTGCGTTGTAAGAAGTAGATTTACCTCACGCAGTCATTCATGCATGCAGTCTGTCTAGTTGCTATGTTCTACCGAGTGTCTTCGATTCGGGGGGAACTAAATTTTGGACCGTTGATTGAAACTCGGCTAGATCGACGTGCAAAGTTGGCTAGACCGTTTCACGTTTACCAGCGAAGAGCCTTCTAGAAGTCAGACGCTTTTTAGCTGCTCAATGTTGAGGTGAATCCCGTGATGTACAGAAAAGACAAACATGCAGATGCCAGAGCCGTCTGGAGGGCTCCGGCAGATGCCAGACCACATCGCTCAGACCTCTGGAGAAGAGTCCATTTCCCATTGTGCTTGATTAATTAAGTTAATCAATTTACTGTTTTGTATTGTCATATCTGATATGGTATCATATCAAATGGTGTTGGTGATACACAGCAGAAGGCAGCCGGGGAGGTCACTTCATAGCAAGTATGTGGACTCACCTTTGACGCTCTTAGTCTGGGGAAACAGTCCAGAAGGGTAAGGGAAGGCGACGAGAGACACCATAATATTAACTCGGGGACGGTTACAGTACAGTACTGTACCGCTGTGGACGGCCGGTCGGCCGGATAAGAAGCCCTTGGGAATGGGAGTGTAGCGCATGCGCTCATTGTTATCGCTGGTGTTTTGTTTTAATTAGCGTGCCCAACATCACGTGATACCGCCCCGTTCCTATCCTCGCGTGGAAGGACCACCAAAGCGAAGGAAGGCCTAGTGTCGAGGCTAGTTAGTTAGCAGGTGCCAGTACGTGTGCAGCCTAAGCTACAGTAGCAGTCGATGAGCACTCCAGTAGTTTTTCACTAGACACAGATACTTCTTTTTTGCAACTTTCTCTGCGTTTTCTACTAAGTAAAGAACTCTGCCCCCTACAGCATTCTATGCTAGGTTAAGACCTTTGTGATATGACCGGGGCTTTTCTTAACAATGTGAAGTTCAAAAACTTAGTTCTGCTGTCTTACCTTTGCTCATCTTGCTCTTGGTGGCAGTTACATTAGAGTGGGGAAGTAGGCTGGCAGTTGCATGTGTGACTACACCTACCCAAGTTGTACCACACTTTTGTCATAAAAAACTTTACAATGATATGTTTCTGACTGCCAACAGGAACTCAACAAGTTTTTTGAATTCAAGCCCGTTGGTGTTCCACCAGATGCCGAATTCCAGTATTCAGTTACTTACGGACTTGGCAAGAACTCTGTGCACAGCAACACTTGGGGAAAGTCGTACAAAGTTGACGTTGAAAACGGTAGTACTGAGACTCAATTGTCTATAATTATTACACTCATATAATCTTGCTTATTGAGCAGACGGAATGGAGTATCCATGGGTTCATCATCATCACGATCACCATGGCCACACACATACATGGTATTTTGCATTCACAGACGACCTCTGTGCTCCTGTCCTGGAGACTATCTACGAAGGAGATCTGTTAGACAAGGATGACGCTGATGACCCTACAGAAATTCTTGATCAAATCCGATACACTGCCCTGAGCGCTGGGATTAATAACCCTGATGTGTTTAAGCCACCTTCCTACTGCAACAGCGGCGGGAGCAAAAATGCTACTCTGATGGCTATGTTGGGCGATACCTTTGAGTGGCGCGGCTTTATGTTTGTGTAGCCTCAAAGGCAACGAGGCAGTGGAGACATGTTCATGAATACATGTTCGTGAATACTGATGACGTTTAGATAAGTGGTGTAGTTCTCTTGTGTTGGCAATGGCTCTTAGAGTGTTAAAGACTTGCAGCATCTGTGATGTCTTTGTGTGTAGATTGTTCTCTTGTTTGGTTAGTAACGTTGTTGATTGCTTGATTTTATCACCGGACTCGCGATGCCACAGTTTCTACACACACACACACACACACACACACACACACACACACACACACACACACACACACACACACACACACAACACACGTGCAAGGTTCAATATCTAAACCTTGGAGTGTGCAGATGGTTGTAGGAGCAACCTGCATTTGATTAAGAGACTCTTGTGGTCACCAACAAAACTATTATCCGCAACAAAACTATTATCCAAGTTTTGTAAGGTGCATAATAGTAGTACAGGTTATCAGGCAACGTCTTGCTGATTTCCAGGTATACACCATACTGCAACCAAAAGGTTAAGTTCTTACTGTTAAGCAGCCCAAATGAATCAACACGAGCTATCAACGCAGCAGTGCCACATAAATTGTCCATAAGAATGAAACTAGACTGGTAAACAAGACCTGGTACTAGACAGCAAACAATACAATCAACACATTGGTATCAGTTTGACCATGAATGGTTACAGACCTCCACAGGAACGTACTTCAGGTTGATCGCCTGCACAACTGTCCACACCTTCCAACTCATTTTCAAAGCAGGCCACAACAGATCCTTAACCGACTGCCATGCGGCAGCGAAACCTCTTCCCTAGAGATCGTACACACTGTGAATGCAGAGAAAGGCAAACTGTTCTTTGATTGTCCACCGACTATAGGCAAGATTGGACGAGCCCAACCGGTTAATTAGATTAGACATGGTTGGGTAACCTGAGCCAAGCCAAATGGCATTGCTGTCAACTTGTGTGTCTTTCACAACCCGTGTATGCCATACAAACGGCAAGACACCCAACTTTTTATATAACTAAGACTAAGTTTGCCTTGTACTAGTTGCTATCAATGCCAAGAGCTCTCAACAGTCCAACAACACTAAAGATTGTCAATGTTGACTGAACGACAGTCTCAAAAATTTCATCACTGCCAGTTTTCAACGTTTTCAAACAAATTTCTAGAAAAATTCTCACTCTACCTTAGGCGAGCACCTGCATGTCTGGTCTACAGAGTTGCATTGCCTTATCCTGACCGGCCAATCTGCTACAGGTGATGGAAATAATGTACCCTTCACTGGCTAATCCCCTCTACTGGGACTAGCTAGTGACTGTCGAGTGACCAGACGTCCACAACATTAGTTTTATTTGAAGTAAACGATACATTCCACACATTGCGACTGAACACAACGAGAATAATCTGTACTGTACCTCCAGCAATGCAATGACGTAGAAGAACAAGACAAAGAATGGTGGACCGAACACGACACGATCAACAAAAATCTTCTTTACGACAGCTTGTTGCGACTTAGGAGGAAACGCCTTATTCAATTGTAGATAGAAATGATGAAATAAAGGACCAGAAAACACGAGCCTAAACAAGTCAAACAGGTCGAACAGATCAATAAAATGAGTAAACACTGTTGGATCGTCAGATCTGTAATGAAGTTTCAACACAGAAGCTACAGTATCAATCTAACTAAGTGGTGCCAACTACAACATAGCGATGACGAATGTAACTGTTACCGTAGTTAATCAACACATAAAAGAACACGAGTAATTGCAACAAATGCATACACTGAGGTTGCCAAAGATTGTTTCTCACATGTTCTTTTTATGCTCCTGGTTTACTCTATCATATATGAGTATGGGTGGATGTTTTGTCCAAACACATCCCAACACTGGTGCAGTATTTGGTCGGACAAACAACACATTTGGTGGGACATTGTCCTATGTCCTACCGCTATTTTCCACACTGATGTTGAGAGTGCCCTCAATGTCTCCAATCAACTGATGCAATGAAACTGTGTGCGAGTCAAGTGATTTAAAACACTCTTTCACATGACCAAAAGAGAACAAAAGTCCAAGATTAAAGTTTGGTAAGTTAATAATATAAAGTAAAATTTTGATGAAATTCAAGTAGTATACAAAATGCAGTTTGCCATGAATAAGTTAAAATAATACAAAAATTTGCACACTCATCATAGAAACTGTATCCACACTCAGGAGCATATAAAGAGAGATCTATATAATATTATGCTCCTGCCACACCTATGTGTAAAATATTTATGCAAACTAATAGTTCAACGTTAAAAGATCCGTATGCATGTAAAATATGTATGTATTTTTATCTCATTTATTTCATTAAACAGTGAATTTTCTGAAGGCTGTATTGTCTTTACTGACAGTCGGTGATCGCACTGTCTGTGAATATGCATGACTTCTCAGTGAGTTGACAAACCTTGTGTCCACAAAGCTCTACTAACAAAATATTCTACCAAATGCATTGATTTCAGTCTTTGTATCATGATGTTGACTTAGTTGATTGCAGAATTGTATATTAGTTTGATGTAAAAAAATAAATGATGACAGACAGACAGACATGCAGACAGACAGACAGACAGGCAGGCAGATGGACAGACAGACAGACAGTAGAACTTGCTAATTTTTAGCGTATTGTAGACTGTAATAATCCCTGTATTGACAGACAGACAGACAGACAGACAAAAAGACAAACAAAAAGACAGACAAACAGGCAGACAATATAAGCAGTTTATGGATATATTGAAGACACAAGGTATGCATGTATGTATCTGTATGTACATATACAAATACGTGGTACTTCCAACTTACATCAATAATGCAAATGCTTGAATTTCTACATTTTCCCTAGTAATCTGCTGTTACCAATTTAAAACAGTCATGAAACGCTCGATATCCTTACCATAGCAATACAAGTACGAGCACAACGTCTGGTCATCATGAGTGTCGATCAACATTTCCAGTAGCTTTTCACAAACACCTCTCAAACAACTTTATCAGTCTTTACTTCTATATGTCTAATTATATACTCTACTCTGTAGTGCTGTTGTTGTGTCTTCTACTATGATTAGTGTTCTCTCTGTACTACATTAGCTTGTACTAGTTTGTATGTGCATGGTACAATGGTAGATAGTTTGAATTGTTTCCCTGGTAAATATGAAATAAAAAACTAATAAACAACAAACAAACAATTACAATTATAGTTGCTGAGGAATGCAGTGTTAGCACATCACAACTCTACTCTAGGCCGACTTAACGTTATTTAGTCCTTCTACAACATCAAGTTCAGACGCATACATGCCATTGTCCCCACCCAGATCGCATGTGCCGTATGCTATAGTAAGTTAATTAACTAATACTGCTTAATTAAATTAAAAATTTGTAGTAATTTTTTAGAATGTGAGTGTTCTTTGAGACGTCCTTGGTCTGAGGTGAGGGTCATTACTGGGCCGTGAGGTTGGAAATTTGAACATGTTCGGGACAGTAAAACAGTTGGTTGATATTTCCGAAGTGCATATGTAGAAACCTTTTGCGAGATTAGACTCATAACTTTGGAATCTCATAATTTGTTTAAAACGAATCTATACATATATGAGATGACATAATAATGACATTTCAAACATGCAAACGTGAACCCCACCCACCTCTCAATGTACGCCACTGTTAGTAGACTACAGTGGCAAAACCAGACCATGTTTAGGTTCAGAGAATGGTCTGCTCAAAACCAAAATGTCATGATTTTCTCTGTCTATAACTCATACTTGACATAGAGAAACCAACCTAATATATTTCCAAGTCTCCATGCGTGACACAAATATAATAACAACAATAAGGTTCTCCTATGATTAGTGTACAATATGGCTTTTATCAGCAATGAGGGGCAGGGTTATTGCCCGAGGCAAACCAAAGCATTTCAATAAAATGTATTAGAATTTCATTAAAAGTAAGTAATTTACATCATAGTCACGTGACGTGAGAGTGTGATATTAACCAGAAGTAACTTTTACACACTTCCCATGCGTTTTGCGTCATGCACACCATCTAAGAGCTATTGCACGTCACGTGACCATGATCCAATAAAAAGAATAACAGCCAGCTAGCAGCATCGCACTGACTTACCCAAACGTTGAAAAAGCAGCCACGCTCCTCCATTGTACCGTTGGCCCGCGAATCTTTTGTGCTGCAAAGTTGCCAAGTCCCGTTAGAAGAGCACTTGAACAGCAAATTTCATTATTTTACATACAAATTCACTAGGAACGAACAACAAACTTCGTCACTGATTTGGTGACAACTGGGTTTTTCTTCAGATGATAATTGTAAAGTGATAGCAATTTCAGCAAGCGTTGTTGCAGCGTCGGACTCGGACTCCGTCGTCCTTCTGTACCACTAGCATCTGCCACCGACATCAGAGTACAGTGTACTACCCGCTCACTCTGCCCTCGTCATCCCCGGTTAACATACGGGAAACGTTAGGATCGCCTATAGTCTAGCGCGCGCGTTTTGTCGCCTTGTATGTTGATACTACAGACTGTTCGCAGATCAGAAACATGTTCAGAAATGTATTTCATTCGTTCGCAAGCACTAGATCTCGAGTAGTCAGCCTAGCTGTCTGGAAGTCAAATGGAGGGGGGTTGATTAACAAGTTTAGTACCCGGAGGTAACGCGCGTTAGCCTAGTTTATCTGTACACTTGATGACGTCTTGTGTGCGTGAGTAGGTCGATCGATTATGTACAACGGGATAGGTCTACAGACTCCTCGTGGGTCAGGAACTAATGGCTACGTTCAGAGAAATCTTTCGTTCGTTCGCAAGCATCGCGAGCGCGTGAGTTACAACACGAGCGAAGACGTGGCCAAGCTCGACAACATGTTATGCAAACAACCGAACAAGGAAATTTTAGATCACAACAAGAAGCGCAAGATCGAAGTTCGATGCATGGAGCTGCGAGACAAGATGGAAGAACAAGGGTAGGTGGGTGGGGAGGGGACGGACAGGGACAGGGAAGATGGGGGAAGAGGGCAGTAGTCAAGATGAGTAAATATGGGAGTTTGTATACTTTAGTATCTAATAAACCTTCCAGATGAGCACTTGTACTCTAACTTTGGTCAACTTGTTTATTTTTGTTTTTTATTTTTGTTATGTGAACACCGGCCCATCTGTGCTGGACTGATGGCATGATCTCGCCGAGCCAGCTCAGCTTCGTTTTACATTGTTGTGTGATTGAGTATCATCAGCCAAGCTGTGCTGAGGGCTGCGCATGCGTATTTTGTCTAGCAATATGCAGTAAGCACGAAACTCTAGATAATATCAGTGATTGATTGATTTTAAATTGTAGTATGCAATCAAACACCAGCAAACTAGGCTTTCATTGATTTGTGGGGCGTACAGGTCCATATAGGGGATGTGTGTGTGTGTGTGTGAGAGAGAGAGAGAAACAAGGAAGTGATGAGAAGTTAGCAGCTCAAATGTGGACTCACGAAGAAGTCAATGAAAGGTAAAGTACACATGTTGCTAATCCTTGATCAAAGAAGGTAACACAAGAATTTCTATACGCTCTCCTGAAACTATATAAGGTGCATACGAGGAGACACGCCTACTTTAGCTGGACTTTTCGGAACGATTCGTGCAGCGTGACTGGACGCTGGTTTGGTTTTCCGGCATGCCACTGGCTTGGCTCGGTTTGGAAGTGTGTATGTGTAATGTAGGAATTAAATCAGGATGTACAACCTCAAGCTGGCCTCATGCACTGTTACAGTACTGTCACTTGGAGTAACACTCTGAGTCAAGGATGGTTCTGTCGCTTCACAACTAGGTAGAAGGGTGGTGTGTGTGTGAAATTAATTGAGATGTGGCAATACGGTTGGGACTGAATGTAAATAGTTCACATGCTCATATAATTGATAACAACCAACACCCCCACCCCCGGATATCCATAATTTTACTACGTACAGATACTAGTGTGTGTGTGTGTGTGTGTGTGTGTGTGTGTGTGTGTGTGTGTGTGTGTGTGTGTGTGTGTGTGTGTGTGTGTGTGTGTGTGTGTGTGTGTGGTTGTGTGTGTGTGTGTGTGTGTGTGTGTGTGTGGTTGTGTGTGTGTGTGTGTGTGTGGTTGTGTGTGTGTGTGTGTGTGTGTGTGTGTGTGTGTGTGTGTGTGTGTGTGTGTGTGTGTGTGGTTGTGTGTGTGTGTGTGTGTGTGTGTGTGTGTGCGTGTGTGCGCGCGCGCGTGTTGATGTGTAAGGGTAAAATTAGTTAAGGAGTATAAGAGTAGAATTTGAAAGTATGAGTAGAGTTTTATGTACAGTAGAGTCTTAATAGGTGTAACTGTTGGTACTGGTGATGTGAGCGTTTGTGTTGTCTAGATACTCTGATGATGAAATAGAATCCAAAGTACAAGAGTTAAGGACTGTGTTGTTGGTAAAGGAAATGCCTCTTTCCAGTGCCAAGGAAGACAAGTAAGTTGGCCTATAGTTGTCGTGCCAACCTGTTTGATGTCTGTTTTCCTATTACCACACACACCTAAATTCTAATGCCACACAATGTATGTTTAGTTTTGTTGACCCTCAGAGTCGTAGGTAATCAAATTATCTGCTCACCTTCTGTGTTTGTTGGTTTCTCTTGTATGGGTAATGGTGTTTTTGTAGGACTTCTGAAACTCATGCTTTGGCTGAGATGAACCAGCGTAAGAATACATTGTTAAAAGAGGCACTTGGTATCGACAGCAGCTATCAAGAAGGCAGTGCTTTTGATCCAGAGCGGCAAAAGAAAAAGGCAGCCGAACGAGCAGCCAAAAAGGAGGAAGAGCAATTGGCTAAGGAACATAATCAAGCAGAGAGCGAGCAGTCTCAGAGAAAGAGACAGCTTGATATTGAAGAGAAGGTTGAAACAAAGAAAACAAAAAAGAAAAAACAGGAAGAAAGTTCCGAATTGTCGTCATCAAGTGACAGCTCAGATTCTGAGTCGGATAGTTCAGATTCTGACAGCAGCAGTAGTGACGACAGTTCTTCAAGCTCAGAAGAATCAGAAAATGAAAGACATTCTCGTAAACATCAAATGTCAGCTGGCAAGAAAAGACAAAAGCAGAGGCAGCGGCAGGAATCGTCAAAGGAAGACAAGGCTTGGAATCGAGAGCAAAGTAGGAGGAGTAAGAATGGCATGGGAGACAGAGAAGGGAGACGAGAGCAAAGTGGCAGGCAAGACCAAGAAGGTAGGAGAGGCAGAGACGGAGAGGAGAGGAAGGACAGAGACAGAGAGAGGGAGAAGAGGAGAGACAGAGAAGATGACAGAGACAGAGACAGAGAGAGGGAGAAGAGGAGAGACAGAGAAGATGACAGAGACAGAGAGAGGGAGAAGAGGAGAGACAGAGAAGATGACAGAGACAGAGACAGGGACGAGAGAAGAGACAGAGACAGGGAGGAGCAACGACGAGGTGGAGACAGGGAGGAGCGAAGAGACAGACACAAGGAGGAACGAAGAGACAGAAACAGGGAGGAACGAAGAGACAGAGGAGGAAGGGAAGAGCAGAGGGACAGACACGAAAAAGAGAAGAGGAATCGGCACTCAGATGAACACGAGCGAAGAGATCGAAACAGAGACGACAGGAGAGAGCGAAAGCACAGGAATGACAGCCACAGCGATGAAGACGACAGAAGAGACAATCGACATCGAAGAGACAATCGACATCGAGATGATCACTCTGACTCTCGAAGTCGGTCCCGAAGCCGTAGTCGCTCGAGGTGACCGATTTATAACAATGAACGACGGTATAGAATAGGGTAGAGGGTTGGACGAGGGGTCTGGCACGTTGTAATCTTCTGTAGCAACCAGCATGTAGTTTATTACAATACTCTTGTGTCACACAACTTCCTACACATACGGGTCCTCGCACACCGCTTTAGTCTCCCAATCAGGTAAACACTGCCGGTCGGTTGTAGAATACAGCCGGGAAGTCAAGCCTGCAAGGTAAGCTCTTGCGTCAAATTATACTTGCCGCGGTCTCGTATTGCTGCGAAAGCGTGCCGAATGTGTGGCCACTGCCCTGGCGCCGCCTAGCGTCTCCCCACCATCGATGTGGTTGATGAAGCCGGGCAGCAAGCTGTAGTGTACGTCAGAGCTTCCAATCCATCAGTTCCAACGTGTCTCTTCGTTTCAGATCTGCTAGTCTCGTCTACAGACGTCAGCGACAATGACCGACTCATCACCGTCTACTCCGCAGGTCGGCATCCTGAGACTGCACCACCGGCATACACGCACGGCATGACACCTCCGCGCATGTCGTCCGTTTCTCGCCTTGCGGCTTTCGTAAGACGTTTGCTGTGCAGGTCAAACGCAAGCTGCTCGACGGCGAAAGCGAAGACTTCGAGCCCGAACAGAAAACGGCGAGAACGAGCGACGACGAGGTGAGCTGTAGCTAATTATATGTCAGTCGAGCCGATGCTGTGCGTTTGTGCGACGTGATGGCTAGACTTACTTGTGCAGGAATTGACTGCAGAAGAAGCCGCCGCTGCCGAAGTCCAGGATCTGTTGGCCAGAAGGAAAGCGACGGTAGGGGTAAAAAATTTTTTATCAGAATTATTGATGAAGTGTGAGGTACTTGTTTACCGTTTAGGCTAAAGAAGAAATCGAGAGAGAATACGAAGGTATGAAGCACGAGTGCTCCTGCAGTCCAATCCGGTGTGTGACTTACTCTGTCTGTGATGCGTGTCTCTCTCGTGTAGAGCTCTCCATGGCACCGGAAGGTCAGCATTCTGATTTCTTGAAGGAGATTCAGGGTCGAGCAGAGGTGTGACCTGCATGACCATGCACTGTCCGTCTGGCGGTCTGTTTGACGTTGTCGTTTGTTGTTGTTGTTTAGATTGTGAACAAGGGTGCCGTGCAGAATGAAGGCTTCAGGGGCAAGCTGTTGGACAACCTGGCCGGACGGTCTGATGCGGACAACGCCAAGGAAGATGACGAGGTGTGTAAGTTGCACATACTCACTGATCTAATACTTTGAGTATAGTTGTGTGTAGTGCTTTTATATAGTTAATTAAGTAGGACTTTGTTTAGGTACAGCAATGGCATGCATTGAATTGCACGGACATTAAGTGATAATATATATATAATTATTAGTCTTCATTGGCATATCCCAAGTGCAATCACAAACATGGGCAGTTGTTTGGGTAATCATTGCTGTCCAATTGGTAAGCAATTAGTGTATTTATTTATTTATTATCTAAATCAAACAGTCCACAACTTGCCATCCTCCTAGTGTTGATAATATTTTCATGGGCATGAAATGATGGGCAACTGCTTGTGTTGCATGAGCTCGAACGAGAGACGACTGTTCTGACTGTAAGCAAGACAAAGTTGCCAGTCACTCATATGGCTATGATTTGGTAGTGCTATCATGACTGGCTTTTTCTGTCTTTGTTAGTCACACTAGAGGAATGTAGGATATGTAAACAAATTGTCCAATCATGAAGCAGAATTGGTGAGTCACTACAGTCAAATGATGATGTCAGCCTACAGCTTGCCTTACAGACTGGTTTGTCGTCATAAACTCCAGTCCACTGCTGCACACGTCAGCTTAGCCTATTTGCAGTGTCTATCATAAGGCGAGAATGGGGTGAGGCGTTTCCTCGAATACAATCAGACAACCAATAGCGCAATATGATCAGATCCTGTCATGAGAATACCAGCAGTAGTTGCTTGCTGCATGTAGTATCTGTATAACTGTAGTGTCACTACAAGTCAGTCTGGCATAGCCAAGATGGGAAAGAGGAGTTTGGTTATTTTATGTAAGTCGTAGTTTGCCAAGCCATGTGCTGTAACATAAGAATCATGGTTTCCTACTGTAGTCACTGCCTGTCACTGCGCGGGGAGGGGAGACTCGTGTGTGTGACTTTCAGTTCAATTGACACATTGTGAGTTTTATAGATAAAGATACCGGTATATAGATTTGTCTACTATTGAACAAGGATGTACAACGTACACTTAGTCCACACAATGTCTAATGCGTGTGACTGTAATCATGAGTGTGTCTATAGTTTGTGATGTCAGTAGAGTAATTTTGTTTCAGGCTGCTGCTCTGGCAATTATTAGAGGCACTCACACGGGTATAGAGGTATGCAACTTGTTCATTGCAAACATGCAACTGCCACTCGACTAAGAGAGAGAGTATCTTGTTATAGGATGCGAGTGTTGTTGCTCCATCACACGAAGATATAGTTTCTGCTGCTAAAGAAAAGATGCACGAAGCGACTGGCATACCAAAAGGGATGAAGTTTGATATCAATATTTCACCCGAAGATGTGGATGCAGCCGATGATGACGACATGGATGGGCTTGATGTTAGTGTTGATATCAATCTGGATGTGGTGGTAGGTCAATGGAATGGATTGCATATTGATTGCACACCTGAGTGCTGCGTCTGTTGTAGGTAGCTAATCCTAGACTCAATACTGACATTCAGAAATCTCGCTCAGCTCTTGCTTACAAAGGCGCAATGAAGAATAGACGTTTGCCGGTTTGTACAGTGAGTGGTTCCAAGTTGGTCACTGAGGAGATCAGGAAGCAGCGAATGGCTGAAGTGATTGCCAGAGAGGAGACGAGGGCACAAGCAGTACAAGATGTAGTAGAAGACAGCAAGAGGGAAGAACCTATTGTTACCAGCAAGCCTGTCATGAGCACGGCAGATAAAGTTCGACAGGCATTAGCGGAGAAATTGGCTCGTCCTGCTAGAGAGGAAACAAAACCGACTGCACAACAGCAGCAAGTTCCAGAGTGGGTTCTGGCTCGTCAACAAAAGGAGATCCTGAAGCAGTCATCCAAACCGGGTGCCAAGGATGCCGCATTATCACAGTCAGGCGAAAACATTGAAGCTGTAAGTGACCTTCCTACAAGTCAGACGGTGATAGAACAACAGGTTGAAGAAGAAAGGCAATTCAAACCTTCGCTGAGCAAATTGGCTGCATTGGAGAGACCACGTAGACGGTCAAGCAAAGAAATGCCTGCCCATCAAGTCGTACTGAGGAAAACACCAGGATCATCACGAGAAGGCTCTACAGAAAAGGATGTTAAGCCATCTAGAGTACAGTTGAAGAAAGTGGAGAGGAAAGCAGACACGGATCAGGTACACACTCGTAGTATCACACCAGATACGGAACACGAGCCAGTTTCTCAAGCAAAGTCGAGTAGTCAAGACCAGGAAAAGGGAAGCGAGGAACAGACAGGCAGCAGTGAAGTCGGTGACTCTCAGGAACGAGGATACTCCGGAGTGCAATTACGAAAGGCGTCACTGGAAAACAAACCGCTGGCCAGACATTCAGCAAGTCCACCAGGTTTTACTGCAGTTCAGCTGAAGTCTACAGATCAGAAGAGACATTCGCCTAGTCCTATCACAAACAGCAAACCCGAGTCGCCATCATTTGTCAAACAGGAAGAAATAGAATCCAGTCAAGCATCGGATAATTCACCTGCATTTACAAAGGTCCGTTTACGTAGTACGGGCACTAGACTCTCATCATTGGAGCGAGAACTGACAACTGGCGACAGCAAACACGAGATAAATGAAAGTACTGCAAGTAAACCAGAAACCAGAGTGGAGCCAGCTCAAAGCCACAAAGTGGAGAATTCCAACAAGAAGGAAGAGAAGAGACTGCCAAATACACCGACTAGTGAAAAGGCCGGTGAAAAGCTGACAAGTGAAAAGGCCGGTGAAAAGCCAACAAGTGAAAGGGCCACTTTGTTTGCCAAGAAACGGGCACCTCCGGCAGTTAGTCGCAAACCCGTTGTCAGTTATGTGACCGACGACGTCCCTGCGTGGAAGAAGGCACTCATGGAAAGACGAAAGATGGGAAAAGCTGCTCCCATTCCTCATGCACCTAAACAGGACGTGCCACTGGAGGCCGACAAGATTCCCCAATGGAAACGCGACTTGATGATGAGAAGGAAGAAAACAGACGACAAAATAAAGATTGAGACTACAGCTAGTGTAAGATTGTCTCCGTGCTGGACTGCTTTGCTTCATCTCATGTCAGCTAGCTGTTATAGGCACCGAACGTGAATCCCGTTTCCAGTCAGGAGCCTGCGTGGTTTCGTGACCTTCAACATAAACGAAAAAGTAGGATTGAGAGCAGCTCAAGCGTGACCAGTAGGATGGGAAGACTATCGGTCGCTGACGACAACGTGCCCAGCTTCATAAAGGAGTTCGAAGGGCGAAGAAAGAAAAGTGCAACTCCAGGTGTCGTACTCAGTGGTGGTAGACTGTAGACCTTGTTTTATTCAAATCAATTTTTGGGGTTTTAGCTCGTGGACTGGAGCCAGAGTGGAAAAAGCAGTTGCAACGAAAGGCATCGGAACGTACGTTATTACATCCATAAGTCTGCGTGTCAGTGTATTCTCTCATTGTTTGGTGTGTCTTTGTCAACAGAGGATATAAACGGTGGTGAGATGGTATAGCCACGTTATATGATTATTTGGATAATTCGTTCAAGGCAAGATGTACATGAAAGAAAGCTTAGTGTTGAGC